>NC_054560.1:4466781-4598552 GCF_017654505.1 Polyodon spathula
TGCATTGCACAGCTGAGTAACAAGTAACTTGTAAGTGCTTTTTCATTGAACAGCGCTGTGCACGTCCATTTCTTCAATACTATGCAGTTTTCAAAAGAAACCCGTGCTGTAGCAGTCATGTATTTTCAGGTTAAAGAACATTCTTGTTTTTACATCGTTTTCTAATAAGTGTGTCACTGCTTCACCTCCTAAGTCACGTCGTCTCTGCAGCGTGACTGGCTGAAAGCATGTCGGTCAGTACAGGGAAGCAGCTGTTTGGCTTTTGAAAGCGTTAAAGGGGGTGAGGACAGTTTCATTAAACATTTAAAGTTATCTGAGAGGGTGAGGTGGGGGGGTCATTCGCCCGTCTAACACAGAACGGCCCAATAATAAAACCACAAGATAGCAGCTAGTATTGGTTTTAGTCAACTAGGGCGTTGTGTTGCATCTTTTCAGTGCATATCCTAAATAAGATTCCATACAGAGGAACAACATCATAATGGTTGGTGAGAAAACAGGAACCTGGTTCGAATGACAAAAAACAAATCTCACAGGGCAGATGTAAAATACACCGGCCTTACAACAACAATCCAAGTGCAGGTTCTAAAGCTTCAGCTTTTGTTGTTCAACCTTGTTTCAATTGCCCTCGATTCCATGAAACACAGCTTCCATTTACTGCAAATATTTGAGCTCAACTTTGCCTGCCAGGATTGAGGTATATAAAACCTGAGAATGGCATGAACTTTGGTGAATTAAAAAAAAAAAAAAAAAAAAAAAAAACTTGTCTCAAGGACAAGGACCTATATGTTTTAATCTTGTTCCCAGTAAAGCACAAACTGTGAAACGATCCACAATTTAAGTGGTTTCGTTAGAACACGTCCTTTCATTTGTGGAAAGTCCTGTACAAGCGCAAAGGAAGGTGTCTCAGACATTTGTAAAGTGAGGTGTTAGCACATGGTCATTGGTGATGTCCGTCAGTTTGTACTGCAATATACTAAATATCCAGCAGGTGGCGGTGGTGTATATACTTATTAGTATCCCGCTATATATGTAGAAATGTGTGAGTTTACTAGATGGGGTATAGATGCCATTAATAAAAGATATACAAAAATGACTGGTCATAATTAGCACTTTCCATCTATCATCAGAATGCTAGTTCCTTAAAAGTATCTAAGGATCACAAAACTAAATGGTTTGAGAAGAATGACCATGTCTCTATTGGGGCGGTAGCTGCTTGGCTCTGATCACACAGGATTCCGTACAGATACACAAGAGTAGGCTGGCCTGTGGATGTTAAAAATCTGGTTTTCAATTGGTCGTACTGGTTGAGAAGTGGTCTAAAAAAAAACCCAAAAAATTGTATCTTAAAAGTAATCTATTTGTTGTAAATTGGGATTTGATATACATGCTGGGTGCTCAGTAAGAGGTGTTAAACTAAAAGATTTTGAAATCATGTTACTTTGTTACAAGGAATTTCATGTGCAGTCAGTAATACAGTCGTTGCCTTGGAAAGACCACATTGACTGCTGCTTGCGGTAGCTGCAATAAAATGATTGATACTATATATACACAAAAAAAAAGTCAATATTCCTTCTGAAAACAAACGCACAAATTCATTATTTCATTAATAAACACAAAACCTTTTTCAAAATCAAATTCTTTTCAGCTTAAATGTTAGCCAATTTGTTATCTGAAAAAAAAAAAAAAAATCAGCTGTGTAAAGAAGCGCTCTGAGAAATACTGACTTGCCCCAGTTAAGTTGATAACAGGAGAGGTAGGTGGCAGTGGTTCAGTTTGTATTACAGGTACTAGAATGTGTGGCAGCATGCAGCTGTTGCCCGTCAGTGCAGACAGCAGGCAGGTAGAGGGCAGCCTTGCCACGCTGCTCTCGTCACAAAGCCTAAGAGCAGAGCAATCACACTGCCCTGATACAACTATCCCAATGCCATGCAGATCAGTGGCACTGGAAGATTCAGTTGGTATATATGTTCAGAAGTACATCCAAGATGGTTTACAATACTTAGTGGTTTTTTTTTTTTTTTTACTTTGATAATAATTGTATAATTGCATACTTAACCTACTTACATGTAAATCCAAGGATGGATAGAAAACTCCCATTGGATAGACGTATGATCCAGTCCTGGTTTTACTGAGTATATGCAAGCTTGTTACCGGTGATAACGGACCACGCTGGCACCATAGCAAGTGAGCATAGGTGGGCCGAATGGCCTGTTCTCGTTCTAGAATTTCTCGTGTTCTTATGATACGCTGGGGATAATCAGGCTTGTCCTGGAATGGGTGAAACTGCTATGCAACTGGAGTCGTGTTTCCATCCCTGAAATCATATGCTTTCTTTTTCCCAAAGCGAGGCGGTACAGTAGGATTGAAAAGCTGATATTAACCAGAGTGTGAAAACAACCAAAAGCACATTATCGGGAGCTTTTCCCCACTGACTCCCAACGGTATTTAGTCTGGGAATTTCAATGCAGTGAGAATAAGTGTTTTTATACAGTGACTTTTTATACACTTTTTATACACTGACTCTACAGGAAAACCATAAAGAAATAAAGAACACCGAGGTGACTCAAAACAGGTTACAGACAACTGTTAGAAAGTTATTTGCATGTAACATTTTGCTTACTGAATCTGACTCATATGTTTTTCATGGGTTATATCCTCCCTACAGTCTTTTTATACTCACATTTGCAACATATAGTTTTTTCTGTGTATTATTTCTTCAATTATATCCACTGGTGAGGGAACCGGGGGGGGGGGGGGGGGGGATTGATTGGAGATTTCCTTTAACCGAAAAATACGTAAATACAGTATTCTTTTATGTATTTCACATTCATTTTCTGCTTGATGAAAGCAAATCTCTGTTCTGTATACACCGGCTGAATGTTATCTGTCGGTATCAGGAGCAATAAAGTGAGCCCAACTCGATTGCAACAACTGGATGCAGATTGATTACTTTGAATAAACTTTGTGAATAAGCTACTGAACAAACAGCATGATCAGCACTAACACCTGTAGTCTACTGTCGCTTAAACATTTTCGCACCTTCAAGAATGTTCACTCAGCTCCTAATTAAAAGTCACTGCTAAATGTTTTACTTTTTTTTTTTTTAAAGAGGTAGATAAAAACAAAATCATGCTTGTTTTTATGCAGGAGGTAACTGAACTTCAGTGAAGAACAGGTTTATTGTAAAGCCCTAGGGAATACTTACCTGATCACAAGTGTTCCTGTACAGACAGTACAGCATAAATCAAACAAAGATACATTCTGGAACATTTTAATAATAAAAGGTATGTTTGCCAGCGGTACAGACCATGCTTAGCAGTATCTGAAAAATGTAGCGAGCTCATCTTTGTTTGAAACTTTATTTACTGTGAAATACTGTAAATGCATCGGTCAGTCTACAAAGTTGGCTGGACTTCATTTTTTGTAAGCGATTTACTGTAAAACATTTCTATACATGTGTATAAAATTGCCATTTAAAAGGAATGCTGGCAGTTTCACGTTTCTGCCATTCCAGATCGTTTTTTTATGAAATAAGAAAATGAAATGCTGTTTGTAATGTTTTTTTTTTTTAAATTTTTTAAATACCTTCTTCATTAAACCATTAGAACAAACTTTCTGCGTTTTCTACGCTCTGGTAGCACTTTTTGAAGATGTAGGGCTTAATTATTTTTAGTATTGAAGTGGGAACACTAAAAATAGCACCGATAATTAATACCCTTACCTGTATTAATTATCTCGAAGCAGGTCTCTACCTCTTCACGTCTTGCAATTAAAGAAATATTAATTAATGTAATGTCTTGCACAGTACTTAAAATACCTGATGAAGAAATGAATCACCCAAAAGCAAATTAACTCTGTGCTAATTCCTTAGGAAGATAATAGCAAAATAAGTTTGATACCAGCATAAATACTGTATCCACGCATTTATTAAAAAAACAATATCTACATGATAGGTAAACACCGCACACCCTCAACAACAAATCAATCACTTTCCCTTTTCTGATAATTTAACGATTTTTAAAATCTCAACACCTGCCTAATCACAGGTCACAACCTTTCCGAGTTATTTATAACATTTCTAAACACAAATTATGTTTGCCGGCTGGTGGCCTTTGATGACCCCTGTGGATTTCCTGTCAAAGCAGATTAAAACTTCAGGTTCTTTTCAAGCTTGTCAAATTTTTCTATTCGTGGAACGTTAATAACCTGGTGTCTTGAAGTTTTTTTTTTTTTTTAAATGTTATCTCTGAAACTATGTTTCAGATTTCCGCAACAGGAAATCCAAAAGTTTGTTGCCAAAAGATGACAATACCAAGAGCAGCCCCTCAGTCTGTGGGATGTGAAATCACAGTAAATATGCAAATTGATTTGACAGTTTTTCTGTGATTACAGTCTATATGTACTATAGTTTAACACGGTTTGCTATGCTTTATTGTTTTATTGTTTCTTTACCTCTCTGGGTGAAACATTGCTTCATCCATCGAAGCACTCAATGAGACGGTTGTAAAAAAAGTATCTCAAACTTTTAGCTTGTGCCTTTTGTCTTAAAATAAAAGGATGCGTATTAGCCAACCTGTGTACACACTAACAGGTGAGCACAGAACCTCCTTGTTTGTTTGGGTGGCTTACAGCCGTCTCCTAGCAACCTGCATACTCTCAGGGAAGCCCTTGCGTGAGAAGGAATTCTGCTGTGCGGTGACGCTGAGAGCAGGTCACTTTTCCTTAGTGAGTGCGGGGCCAACAAACCTGCCAGAGGGAATCCTTTCTCTTTGTCATGTGAAAGATAAACACACAATGATTCACCTTCAGGAAGCAGAACAAAGCATTCTTTTTTTTCTTTTCTTTTTTTTGTTAAACTTTGACTGCGTTTGGAAACATAACAGAACTTTAAACGAAACATGCTGCGACAGAAAAGAAATTCGTTGCCCATTAACTTGCACAATGTTATGGAAAAGGAACCAAAATAGTTTGCAGTGGGATGTGTTTTTCAACGGGTGTTGACAGTAATAGTTTTGTGGAGAAGGTTTTCCAATGGAGGAAGTTTGTAACTGCCCTACATAAGCAGTGAATTGTGTAAATATTCCTGTATTGTCGGCAAAACAAGCACAAAAAAACAACAGATTTATTGTTGCCCAGAACAGCTTCATTTCGGTTGAATGTCTATTAAACTTATTTTTCAGAAGGACCTAAATGAAAACCTGAAAAACACCTGCTTTACCCCCTAGGAAAGGACTGCGAATCACTAATTTCCCAGTTGTGAAATAGAAATGATTTTCACACACATACATCACTTTACTTGGGGACACAATGCCCCACACTGTACTGTGCGATTAACAGTCTGCATGGTCATTCGAGGGAATCACAAGAATAGAGTTTTTCCTTCAGAAAGCCGGTCTTACACTTTAAAGCTGGTAGTGTACTATATGAACACATGTCTGATGTAAGCAGTGTACCTTTTATAATATACTTTTAAAAGCATGCGTGAAGATGACCTGATATGACAGGGCTATACACAACTTTGCCTACGCACCTCTCCAATGGTATTTACAACAAGAAACATGCTACTTTTAGAACCGTTGCCTTGGTTACTATTACTGTACGCGAAACAAAACTTAAAAGATTAGAGGCTCTGCCTGAGGCCGCTTTTACACGCTCAAGACAGATGTCCTGACGCAAGGTTGAGAAGCGAGGTATGAGTAGTGCTGTGTTAAACTATGCAGGAGCTGACATTTAAGAGACCCTGTCCTGGGAAACTGGCTGGGTTGCTGCCTGACTTTTTTGTATTTTGCAACAGAACCGTTGACAAGATTAATGACACATGAAAGCGTGTACAGTTTTAATGTAAAAACATGCAAATTATTTAACTGTGCTTTGAAAGCTGTTTTGAAAAATGTATGCAGGGTCAAAAGTAGGTTGTTTGATTGAAAAGTAAGCAGTATCTTCCAGCTAGAACAGCTGCATGGTTTGCCTGTTAGAAATGTGGGTAAGTTTATTTTCAGTCTCTAAGTATTTACTCAGTATGCAATTAATCGTTTGCTGAAGCATCGCCCAAATTAAGTACAGATCAGCTGCAATCTAATCGAAGAACCTGAATAGCGTTGAAATCACTGGAATCAGATAAATTCTTGTCATTTTTTTTTTTCCCGGGTTCAATAAGCGCAAGTCAACAACAGCCAATCATCTGTTGGATTTCATGCCACGTGGTAGACCAGGTAATGTGGAAGCCATGAGGCCAAATGAGGTATGTTTCTTTTATTTTTTCTTTTTTCTATTTTTTCTTTTTTCTTCTAAAACATAGCACGTGCACATAGGCTTCAGAGCGAATTTCTATAAATCTAAACTCTTGACAGAGATTACCGTGACAGCTAACATAAGGAAAAAAAAATATTCCAAAGCATTGATCTCTGACACTAGTAGCTCTTGATGCTTCCGAAAACAAGAACCGTTTTCATTGTGCTTAATTTTCGATGCTAAAATTATTTGACCTGCCTATTAGCTTTCTCCTGATTCAGAGTACCTAACCTCCGGCCCTCAGGGTGCAAATAAACCCCGATCAACAGTACAACAGTAGGTAAAGGCGTGCCAACCTTTATCTACCCAGTTAACTGAAGTTTACACCTATATTTTCTGTAGCCATAAGACACCTCAAATCCTTCTATGACTACAGCAACTAAATGCATATCTTTAGCATTAAAGATAGGTTGGACATAAGTCTGCTCAACAGCAAGACATCTTTATTTAAACTCACAATTAACAGGCAGGTGTTGTTTGGCACACTGTCGTTACGGATTCTGCGCCCTGTTGGTGAGATGAAATGAGATTAAAAGCTCTAAAGCTCTAAGGATGAGCCTGGCTCTTTTTGCATAGCGGTTAAGATGCTCGCTTGAGGCGTGCGGTTGCCGGTTCAAGCCCAGCCTCCGCCCCTCTTTTGCAAATGCACATTATGGCCATTAGGCATCTTCCCATACAAAGTTTGCCGGGTATGGCGCGTGGACCTGTCTGGTTTTGTACAGTGTCCCGCAAAACATCTGTAATGCTCTGGTGCAGGAAATACAGCGTCTGGATTGGCAGAATAGCAGATAGTATGGCTTAACTGACCATAAATCATTTTGTACTTTAATTGGTCTGCATGGCTGTCTTTGTCTTTCTCTCTTTCAGGGTTTTGCACCAGCTGGAACTTCAGGCTAGCACCTCTCTCTCAGATTATAGTCTCTGTTTTATTATCGACAAAACCATTTGTGCAGTATTTCAGGCTCATCTGTCCCATATAGACTCCCTAAACCTCAAAATAACTGTTACACAAAGAGGCTGAACACTGCAGGAAACAGCCCTTTACAGATTTTGAAATAAATTCTGATTTAGGTGTGTGTTCAGATTCTTTTAAGAAAAACTGACTGGCATCTCAGCCCATTGAATTCAATAGAAAGGCAAAGACTGGACATGAGCCTCACACAACACCAGCCCAAAGACGAAGGTCTTAACATTTAACCAAAGAGCAAGCTCTAGTCAGCAGGTAAGTATAGGTCTCATGCTGATGTCAGCATTATTACCTCATCATTACATCATCACACCAGGAGCCACAATATATCTTAACTCGTCCAGCCATTGAACTAGTCATTTAGAATCGTCCAGCGCAGTTCAAACTATAGTTTGAGGGTTAACAATCAGTCATATTCTCAAAGAAACTTAAATGTACGTATGCAAATGGGAAAACAATTGTAGAATTACAAAAAAGTCTTATTCAGAGAATCTTAAAATAATTAAATTATTACAGAGCAGCATCCTGAATAATTATGAAACCATAGAGTAATTGCATTTCAAATATTTAAGAAATATGATTGTGAAATTAGAATATATATCCTGGGGCACAACGCTGTTAAAAAGGGGCATGTCAAAGGGTCATGATGTTACCTGAATAAGAAGTTATTTTAGAGACCAAAAAAAAGGATTTGCTCACTGTGTTCAAGACATAGATCAGCGGCCGTAATGTTGCTGAATATTTTAGTTACTATTCTGTATGAAACTTGAATAAGTCTCGGACTCTGCAGCCGCGGTGTCATTTGATCTTTTATTCCTGCTTAACTAGAAGATCAAAGAGTATTTTAAAGAAGCACAGGAAGAGGTCAGATTCAATGTAACTCATCCATGCTCTTTGAACACTGATTTCATGGCAGTGGGGGAGTTTATGATTTTGGGTTTACTGAGATTTGCACCTCACCTCTATGCCTTGGGTTGAGGTCCACAACTCATGAGTAGAGTAAGCACAAAAAAAGATTAATCATCAACCAACAACAGTAAGGGAACCATCCTTTGACATGTGCATCAGTAAATACCATTGCAAACTTAAAAGTTTTGGTAAGTTTGTATATTGTATATACACACACACACACATATATGTCGTTTCAGTCGATCAAAGCATAGTTTGCCATTCATTTAGCATGGCGTTTTTTTTTGCTCAAAAGAGCCAGCTTCCCAACGTTTTAGTGTGTTTAATATGCCTTTATCAAAGGAAAGTGTGTCTGAAAACAAACAGTGGAGGTACTTATAAGCTTTTGATGCCATGGTAACTACACTCTAAATCTATTAATGTGTTTGTGATGTCATTTAATACACAGTTAATTATGTAATGATCTACTATTCCTTTCTATTTAAACCTTCATGCAAATATAAATGTAACTAGCTACAGTTTAGAACTGTTTTAAGCGTACACAACTCTATTTAAAGAACCCGCACAGGCTTAAAGAAAACATTCTTCCATGAATAGGATCATATGTGTGGGAACTTGGAAGCAATTAGTATAAGTGGAGCCAAAGTTGTTGTAACTGTTGACCCTGTGAGGTGTTTCGTGCTGTACTTTGTCAAACTGGAAACGATCATCAGACACAGTGCAAAGCCTTCTTGCTAAGTCTTCCTAACATGTGCCTGTCCACCTTCCTGTTTATAGTGCTATAAAATAAAGACATTGTCAATGCACAATCCCATAGTCATTACACTGTAAATAGAAAATACATCCACCTGTGCCTGATTCTTATATTATAATTAGTCAAGTCGTTCTACAGTGCAATGCTAATACAGTACAGCGCTAATACAGTGGAATGCTAATACAGTTTGACTAAGTGTAACGGTGGGTGACCTTTATTCAAATATTTTGGTAACTGTTTATATTGAGGTGCTGTTTATTAATGCTTTATAAATATATAACAGATACTTAACTATGCTATAGAGTGTTAATAAAGCATTGTAGATGGTTTATAACCATGCCATAGTCATAGTCATAAACAGAATTACAGTTTTATAAAGGGGACAGTTTCTAGCCAACTATTGTGCTTTGGGATGTTTAAATGTAACTCCTTCTATGGCTATTGCATGGTTAGAAATGCTTTATTAACACTCTATAACACAGTTTTTAAGTATCTGTTATATATTTTAATAACATTAATAAGCAGTACCTTCATATAAAGTGTTACCAATATTTGAATCTTACATATACTGTAGCAATGTAAAACTGAAGGGCTAATCATCACTATGTGTTTCCTTTTTGCAAACCCTGTAGCCATGCGTTTTTAGGTCAGAAAGCTATTTTTATTGTGGAAAAGGTTACAAAAGGATTTACTAGGGGGTTGTTCTTACAGGAAACTGGGTGAAATATTTCTGATCTATGTGTGTGAGTGCGTAAGATATATAAAGAAAGCAGACATCCTATTTCCCCTCTGCATAAATATCAACCCCCTCTTATTTACAGTCCTGCACACTTGTCCTTATTTATAGCACCCACTGGCACTCCATCTGTTTATCAGCTGGCAGGGGTTCATGGCGGGGCAATCTGCTATCAGGGTAAAGGTAAACATGTAGAAAATGCCTAGTAACTATCGCTGGATAATGTCTCGATAAAACAGATATAAACAGTGTATTGAAAACCCCAGTGGCGCAGTTTCATACTGATCTGCCCTACAGCGTACGCGTTGCCATTGCGCATCGATCATTTAAGATGTGATTGAGAAGCACCCACGTTTTTTGTTCAAACACACGTGCACATAGTTGTTTGGTTTCCACGCACACCGTTTATTTACGTTATCGCTTATGAAAGGTGACAACGCAGCGTTGTGCAAATACTGTAAACAGACAAACCTCTACTTTCAAACTTCAGCGGTCCACCCATATTAAATTGGCTCTGCATAGTTAAGAAAGGATTATTAAAATGCTTTATTCCGAGAGTTTGTTTCGCAATCGAGATTTCAAATCTGATGGCGTGGCGTGCTGACACTACCGCACGCAACCTGATCACATCTCAGCTGGACTGATAAGAGACAAGGAATTTCTGACAAGTCACACATCTATTGTTAAGAAAAATAAGCCTTATCATTGTACAGTGAACAGAGATTGATTGCAGGCCAAGTACAGCAATTAAATAATAAGCATTTTAATTCATTTTATGTCCTGAATGAACTAGCAGCTAAATCAATTGCTGTTGTTTTCTTCAATTTAAAATTGATATTATTTGACCAATATTATTTTTGCTTCTGTATAAAACAAAGCATTTATCATTTACACATTCAATGTATAAAAAGTATTATTGCAACAAGCAAAATTGTTATAAGTGAGGTGTAGTGTAATCTATAAAATTTACAGGCAACTTTGCGGGAAACTACAACATCAAAACAAGAACTCCTAATCCTACCTTTTTTTCTTGCGCCAGTATTTGATTTGATAATCCCGGGAATCTCAAACTCTCATATGTCTTTTTAATGTTTTAGAACATGTGTTTGGTAAAGTAGAGAGGGTGAAAAAAAAAAAAGTCTTTTAAAAACCGCTTTCGAATTACTGAACATGTTAAAACCCATTGTGGCTAAAAGATTGCAAACATCAGTTCTTGAAAGTAGCAGAACACCGTGCCTTTAAAAAGGCATTGCTATTTCTGTAGGGCTTTGGTTTTGAAACACACTGCATATGTGCAAGACCAGCCTCTTATGAAAACCAGCAGAATTGGTTGCATCTGTCTCTTTCTCAAACCAGTACCAGCTTGGCTTCAGGACCATGCTGTATGCAATTTATAATGCTTTGTGGATTATGAGACCAGTTGATTCAGTTGTAGCATTACTATCCAATGCAACCTGATACCACTATGTTTATAATTTGACATTTTTATAATGCCTTTCTTGACAAGCATCTCAACGATGGTCTTACAGGAGGACAAAAAAATGCAAATCTACTTTTTTTCAGGGTTCGCCACTCAATGTTCGACGCTATGTAAGATTTCCACAACTGGAAAAAGAACGGTTTCCGCGAATCATAACCTACAGTACAACCGAAAGACCACTATCGACTGTCAGCAACCCCAAAGGGGTTTGTTCTGTATAACTGTTTAAAAGAAAGTAAAAATAAACCCAAGACCCATGTGTTTTTCATTGAAGAAAAAGAAGGCACTCATTTTGACCTATTTTGTGCTTTGAGATGTTATGATCAGACAAAACCAATATGCAATTTTCTGATTATTTCTTCCAGAAAGCAAGCTGGTCAATGTGTGTGTGTGTGTGTGTGTGTGTATCTGTCTATCTATCTATCTATCTATCTATCTATCTATCTATCTATCTATCTATCTATCTATCTATCTATCTATCCATCCAGAGTGGATAAGCTTTGAGTAGAGATGTACAGTTTTTCTGCTGCTCTCTATCTGCGGTTGCTGTGTTTAGTTTCCTGGTATCACACTCAGTCAAAGAAATCTCTAGCAGTGGTAAGCCTGCCTGCTATCACCTGATCTGATCCCATTGGCATATTAAAATGAATACACCCAGGTTGAACCAGTTAACAATACCACAAATTGACTAATAATAAACTAAGCACACCCCAGCGTTTCATAATGTTCATAAAGTACTGTATTATAAAAAAAAAAAACCTCTAATCCAATAACAAGATTAGATTAAGCTAAAAAGGCATTCAGCCAACACATAGACAAGCTCCTTGTTCTGTCTTCACCAGCTTCTTCAAGGGCTGAGCCAGCTCTGTACAGTAATGCTGCAGCCTGGCTATGTGGAGTGTAGTATGTTGGCAGTGATACTGTAATTCTGCACCTACCTGCTGATACAAAACCACAACATCTCTGTAAAACTGCAACAGTTTAAGAAATATTCTTTTATGGGTTTTAATTGCCTCTTTTATCATTTCATGTAACAATAGGCACCCACATAGATCCTGTACAGTAGTATTGGTTTTGCTAAGAGAAAGTGAGTCAAAAAACGGTTTTGAGCCAAACTAACGTAACGTTAGATTAAAGGTATGTTTTAACATAATTTTAACATAATTTTCAGGTCTGAACAATATCAGTAGTGGGCTGACTAATCTGCAAAACAGGAGCGATGAAGCAGGCTAGTCTTTTTTTTTGGCGGTTTGCCATTTGGGGTATATATAAAAAATAAAACTGGCAGTTTTCTTGCTCATGTAGATGGTGCATTCTAAAATTTATAGTTAGGACACTTCTGTCATTAAGTTCATGGAACAGGAAAGCGCTTTTTTTATTGAACATGTATAGAGAGAAGAGTTTTGAAAACTGTAATTATCGCCTGTCGGACAAAAAGGTATCTGAGGTGGGATCCGGGTCGATCTGGCACAAGCGAACCCCTGGGTATGTCATATAACCCTCTGTGGCACCACTCTTTCTGCCTATAGCCCACATCTTTGGAGCTCCTCTTCTGCAATCCCTGTTTCTAAGCACACAACCATAACATTACAATTAATATGTCCCTGTGTCGTTACTGAAGTTCATTTAGCCAAAAACGTCTCTACATGGTATAAGAAGACATTAGACATGGGGAAAGATTTTGTCAAGTTTATTGTGTACCATTGAGTCAGCAGCAATTAAAAGAGACTGGATGATATCAGCTCTCATTGACCCTACATTGTGTAATGCCATCTGTACATTAAATTACATAATTTTGAGTTTTAATGTGTTGATTAATTGAATGCTATTTGCTATTTATTTAATAAACACTTCTTAAAAGCAATTACGAATAGGAGCAGGAGTACCAGCACGCCTCTGATGAGCCAGACACCCTCATAGCAGCAGGGATGGATTACAGAGCTGTGGTGCACAAGCAGCAAAACGCCCTGTCACCCTGAGTACGAGGTTCATTCACAGCAACTCTAAGCCAGAGCACGGGGGGGGGGGCTTCAGATAGCCCTTGGCTAGGCTCTTGAAGACTATCCTGCAAGCGACAGGCCTGGTTCGAACTAACAAGCTGGTGGCAGCTTTCCAAATGCAATGAAGCCTGGACAGGGCCAGACTCGAGATTCCTGAGAAAAAGACATAGCTAGAGCTGAAAGAGTCAGGGAGAGAGGGTTAGCCTTTAATAAAGTTTAGTAAAATAGTACTAAGAGCATAGCATAATGTAATAAAGCATAGCATAATGTAATAAAGCATAGCGAAAGCATGGTAAAGCATAAGCAAGCATGGTAACTTTAGTTTAGGTATCCATTATAAGTGATTGTAAACCATCTATAGTCATTAGTTATGCTATGAACAATTACAGAACATGATTAGAAATGATAAGGTTACTATTATACCGTTTTTGCAATACATTTGTTTTGCTGTTGTTTATAATCAGTTATAACAGATATAGTCTGTCTTTTTCTATGTCTGTCTTGTTTAATTGTGTGGCGCTGCTCTGCTTTTGCAGTACAGTTATGACACTATTTTGCCATTGTTTACTTGTCACTGTTTATCACTTATAAACTAAAGTGTTATCATGTAAGCACAGTAAATGTGGTAAAAAATGTTTTTGCTAAATCCCAGAGAGGTAGGCAAATAATATAAAAAAACACAGCAACCATGGTCTGCTATGGAAAATGCAGAACCAACAGCATAAGTGAACTGCAAAATGGCTGCACAAATTAAGCATTTTGAGCTTCTTAACCCCATACACTACCACTGTCTTAAAGGCATTAGGATGCCACAACTCAAAACAGCCTGGCTTGTCTTGTGTGTGCTACTGTTTTCATTGTGCTGCTTCTGTTTTGTAAACTACAGCATGAAGGTGTCTAAAAATAAGAGAATCAGTTTTGCATGCAGACTTTGAGACGTCAGACAGGCGGAAAAAGACATCGGGGTCAGATCATTGTCATGTAAACATCAGCAGCATCGAGGGGCAAAAGAGTGGAAAATGAGTTCAGAGAGAAAACAAAAATAGTGTAGTGAGGGGAAATGAAATGAAACACAACATGACGATGTACAGGGCAGATACGGAGCTTCGGGAAAAATGCACAGAGGGATACAAACAGAAACTTCTGGGGTCCCATATAAAACGTCCCGAGATTACCAATGCACATCTCATGCACTTGGTATGGCTTATTTTGCTATTCTTGGACATGTTCGCATATGCTAATGGTATATGGTGTTTTGAAGTTCTGTATAAAGAATGTTTTAAAAACAGTACGGGAGTCCACAACAACAACTACTAATAATAACAGCCAATAACACAGTACAGGGTTATAATATATGCAACCAAGGCATTGGAATGAACATCACAGTATATGTAAAATGACAAGAAAAAACTGTTAGAATATGGATCTGTAAACTGAAGTGCGACCAATATTTAAAAACTAGATTTTCAAAACGCTCTCTTGCATATTTCAAAAGCTACCTCAAAAGTCAGAAACCACCAAATGAATGCATCCTTTTCATCACACACACACATATATATATATATAGCACTACCAAGGTACAAAAATGTTCCATTACTGTTAAAGCTCAGGTTTATCACACAGGATGCTATAACAAGTCAAATAGTCGCCCAGTATTACTTGATGATGATGCATTAACATTTTTCATTATTTCATACTAACAGCGCAAACTGTTGTGATCTAAGTTGCTGTCGGTATTTCTGAAGACACTGCACAGGGCTTCTGTCTCTGTGGCTAGGTAAAGAATCACAGCCGATTCTGCGCAGCTCAACTTATATGTTGAAAAAAAAAAAAAGGTCACCTACTTGATTGAGGGATTTAATTACAGACTCCTTGCATTACATATTACTTCAAACCCACCACCACTGTAACCACACGATGAGAGCATCGTGCTTTGAGTTCAGCAATTCGAAACTGGGCACTTAGCTGCTCAAAGGGCAGAGCTTAGGCAAGACTCATCTAGCACGGGAATCGTTCCACTATTATGGAAACACTGAACTAGCTTGAACTGAGCTTGGTTTGCGTAATAACTTATAACAGGCCAGCTATTTCCAAAAAACATGAGAAAGTGAATGTGCTCACCGGGATTTTGTAATTCTGTAGATGAATCTGTTTCTCATCCACTGCCATCCATTCTTTGTCTGGCACAGGGGAAACACACCATCGCCTCAATTACTGGCATACTGGTGCAGCTACAGTACTGATACACTATTTAAACTACTTAAAAAAAACACACGTGCAGAACACGTTGATGTAAATGAAAGGCAGTCACGTGGTTTCAACGCATGTCAATCTTGCATCAGGATAGTGTGAAAAGGGTATTTGAGAATTATATAGCACCCTTGTATTGCCGCAGCAGGTACCAGATGACAGGGCTTTGCATTTTAATCCAGGAGAATTGCAAAAAAACAAAAGAAGAAAAAAGTTTGTTAGAGTACCAGCATTATACACACATATAGACGCACAATTTCACAATTTTCATCGGCAGGTCAATTTATCGAGTGTTTAACTGATTTAAGACCTTCAGACCTCTTGGCTTCAGAATAAAGACCTCCACAATGAAAGGCATTTGATAAACCTGTATGTTATGTTTTATATATTTATAGTTTAAAATAAGAATCACAACTAGAAGGTGATTTTATGATATTTATATTTTTAGAGTGCATTGTTTAAATATGCATCTCTATATGTAATATGTAGGAAAGTTATAATAAAACTTGAAAACCCTCAATCAACATCTAATAGCACCATCTCAGCAGGTTATATCTCAGATAATATCTTAAGAAACTCACAGTCCACGTGACTTTCTTATGTCTGACCTAGAGCCTTGATCTAGAAACGATATCAATAATGTGAGACAACGTCGCATAAGCATGACAGCAAAACAACCCACTGTACAGCAGGCTTGACTGTAAAACTCAACCAGTTTAGTTACTGAAATAATATCAAGAATATACAAGACAGTTTAATGAAACAAACCACATGTCATTGCGTGCTTCTATCCCCACACCATAAAAGGGCCCAGACATTTTTCAGGAACGCATAAATAAGCACACTCTGTTCCTGAGCTACTGATTACTTCGCATCAGATCTATAATTCCCTGTCAATCACATGCACTTCACCACGCATTCACATTGATTATCGCTATTATTAATAAAAAACACGTTGCTGCGAACGGCCTGGCGGTGCCAAGCCAGAGAGCAAGTTGTTCTCACAATAGAGGCTGCTCTCCCCCTGGGCCATCTCTGCTAGGAAAACCAGCCAAGTCTGTCTGATCTATTTTAGGGGGAACGGAACAGAATGTACTTTAATTGGCATCATTTGTAAATTAGTGGTTGGAAGGTGTGGCAATAGAGGGCCTCTGGCATTGGCCTGCACTAGTCAAGACACCTTGACTCCTTGCAGAATGGATCAAAAGAATGCTAAATATCATAAGGAGCCCACCGATCGCGATTGCTCAAGAGATATTAAAAGAATTTACAAACAAAAAGAGGCTGTTCAGCCATATTTGTGTTTTCCTAGCATCTGGTTAATCTCTTTGCCAAGTCAGGTCTTAAAGGTTGCCCATTGGTTCAGCATCAACAACATGACTAGGTAACCAATTCCATACAATCACCTCTCTCTGTGTAAAGACGTGTCTCCTGTCCTACGTCAGTCTCAATTTCAAACTGTAATCCTCTGGTCCTGGTTTCTGTGCGGTGCTTAAAATACTGGCTGGAGTTAAGTTTGTCAGCTTCTTTTAAAGACTTTGTTCAAGTCTCACAAGTTGTGCTTTTTAAATAAAGGGTTGAGATATGGGTGGATTTAACAGGTGAAATATTTCCAGAGACAATGATCATCATAAACTGATGGTCCATCTATAGGTGGTCTTTGTACCCCATCTCTGCCCACTGACCTCCCATCATTCACAGATCCACAATATACCTCCTTAAAGGTCGCGCTGTTGCCTCTTAAATGAGTCTTCAGAGCTTGACAACATCTTATATTCAAAGTGAAGATGGGACTTATTGTAAAGTTGCATATATTTCACAGATGCTGCACTTGCAGAAGCCAAACCAAGATTACTTTCAACTTTATTTGTGTGGCTTGAGTGTTTTGCCAGAACTCAGCTAAAAAAAAAAACTGAGGCTTTATAAAAGCAGACCAACCTTTTTAAGCCAAGAAATCCAAATGCATGCTAGTACTGTATATTTTTATATCTTTAAAGCCCATCAGCTACAAAACCATTCTTTAATCTCTGGCAGTCGGCATGTGATCTCATCAACCGGAGCTGGGATTCATATCCAAGCACATTCATGTGAACAAAGGGATAAAGGAAATAAAGAAAGGGAACTACATTTTCTTTTGCACAAGTATTCGCAGTGTAAACGCCACTTACCTTCTTGAGGCACGCAAGGAATTGAGCAGTTTCTACTTAAAATATACTTGAGAGGAACTCGAGAACCACGAGGAAGAAACTGACCATTTGGATGACCAGACCCTGCTTTGTTCGTATCTGTGGGACAGATATGTCTCTTGTACCTTAAAGGGTTATGTTACTACTTATGAGTTCGTGTGAGCAATTATAAAATGCCTTTGCTCTTCTAAACAAATAAATAATAGCGTTGATTGACAGCCATATTATTTTGCTCATGTGTAGTCTCATGTGAACTAAACTGGTGCCAGTTAACTATGCCAGCTGATCAACAGAAAGAACATAGCGCTGACATATTTTTACTATCGCTGATATGATTCACTGTTATTGTTGGACAGTGGATACAGATATCCACTTATTGTCTGGGCTCTGTTCCATAGTCTATCACAATCAATTGACACTGCATTGTGTAGTTTAACCCTTCTATTAGGTTTTGGGTCTATTTGACCCGACTCTAGTTTCCAATTAGCTTAAATGCTATTTTTCTTTTCATTTTCTGTATAATATTTTATGCCTTTTCCTAAATTGGAGTCATGAACTCATACACAGAAAACAGAACCTTTGAGATGTTTATTTTTTTAGAACTGGTCATATACACAAATACGATGTTTTGGGTCAATGCGACCCGAGGCATTTATCTATGTAGATTTGTGTGCAGGAATAAAACAATCTTCTTTAATTTGTTATTTTATTACTATTATTTTTGTATTATTGTTTCTGGAAATGACTGCACCTGTCTGAAGATATTTATAAACCAAAAAAACTCCAAACAATATATAACTACAAGGCAGAGCCTAATATTCTCTGTCAGTATTGCAACAGCATCTCACTGGCAAAGACATTCCAAAATGAGGAGCTCCCAGGCTGACAGTCAAAGAAGTTTTATCACAGCCCCTGGACTAAAAGAGCATAAAAGAGTAAAACCTTTGCAAAAAAAAAAAAAAAAAAAAACATTTAATCAATTTAATGCTGTTTAAATTAGTTTTAAATTGCATCGGGTCAATATGACCCAAAACATAACAGATGTACCTAAATTCTGAACATAATTAATCAGGCAGCAATGATCCTTTATGTATATTCTAGCTTTGCACCTTTAAGTTTTGGGCTGAAGAATGATGGAGGAGTTGCAATGTGGGTGTGTGATTACAGGGAATGGAGTTGGATGCACATTAAGCTATAAATTGCTTTTTCAAACAGAAAAAAAAAACATTGCCTAATTGTCGACTGTAGTGGGACTCTGTTTAAAAAAAAAAAAAAAACAACAAAAAAAAAAAAACATTCTGTACTTGCTATAATTAGCTCCTTGTTGGGCAACTGGCCCCTAAGCCATTGTGGTTTAGTCCCAGAGGAGCGATTGTAAATGATCAGGGTACTCCGGCTTCCTGCATCAAAGGATCTCATTGAGCCCAGGTACCGGGGCCCCTCCGCGCAGCCCCCTGTTCACTCGACTCGTCATTCACAGCTGCAAATCCTGCCCTCAAAAAAGCATTGTGGTTTCTTTCTCCAAATCAAAATGGCTCTGAAATCAATAAGGCTTGATCATTTTTAACAATATAAACGGTTGCAAACTAACTACTAAAGGACGAGATAAAACCAAAAGCAAAGATACTACACAGCGAGGAACGATAATTCTGCTTATTATCCACTCCTGCCCCAGCAAATAACACTTGAAAAGGGTTTGAATAATCAGCTCAGTTCCTCCAGTCAAACACCTATGAAACAGATCGCCTACAAGGCACTGTGTCAATCACAAGGAGTGCATCGAGTTGCAATGCGCCTGAAGGTAAATTTTGGAGAGCCAGTTGCTTCATGCATTAGGGATACAGTCAAGGGAGTGGAGCTGCTGAACCCCAGTGAGGTAACGCTGAACCGGGGAAGAAGGGAAGGGCAGTACAGGGTCCAGTCCAGGCAAGCTAACCATCCCTCTAGCTGATAGCATCCGCCCCACAAGTGGAGGCGGCAGAGGAAGCAAATGACGTAGTTAATCCAATGCAATAGAAGCTGCTGCACCTTTAGATTTCCTAGCTTGACAAGAATGTGGTTGCACAGAATTGAGTTACGAAGGCAGGCTGTTGCAGTTACATCATACTGTGCCCTCCAAAAAAAAACCTTTTCTCAACAAAACAAAAGTCAACGTTTCAATGTAGAATTGTTTATACACCACACTTGACAAAGAGTGTGGGCATTTAAAAAAAAAAAAAAAAAGTGAACACTGAAATTCTTCTCGTGATCTTTGACTGTGTAGAAAGGCATTGCTTTAAACTGGCATTTTAATGCTTTGTCTAGAAAGTTATCCACATTCCCCAGTGCTAAATACATAGCTAACCATTAAACAAATAATGCTTAGTAATGACTTGGACACCTAACCTGATTACCTTAATATAATGCAAATTAGTCCTGCTGTATTGCTCAGCCAGGAAGTTTGTTTTAGCATCCACGTCACACAAGGTTAATGTTTGATTTGCATAGATAGCGTGTGTGGTTTATTGAGTTTTATCAGATTATATTACTACTGAATGCACTGTAGAAGTATGATAGGAGTGAGCTCAAACCCACAAACTTCCGGAAGATAAAGCAGGATGTTCCTGCTTTATTTGAAGACCAGCCAGAGAATCCAGACCCAGAGAGTCATCATCTCGTAAAAAAATCCCACAGCATGTGAAAGGTTAAAAAAAAAAAGATCTGTGTAAAATAGTAATCTGAAAACGTCTCTGAGAGGCTCGGCCAGTACAGCTCTAGCCAACAGTTTTGCATCACCCTGACAAATTTTGCTTCATAAAGTCCAATGAAACTTGCTGAATAATGTTACGTTAACATATTGAATTACACACCACTTTGTAGTTTTCCATATACTTAACGAAAAAGGAAAAATGTGACATTTCGAAATCCAGCATGAAATACTACTGTGCTACTGTTATGGCTTCCAGTAGACTTTTGCGATATCATTTTGTAGTTTATTTGATTACATGATGTTAAATAAAAGATCTAAATTGTGTTTGTATAGTTTTATTTTTGTAATTATGTCTAAATCCTAAAATTCTAGGTGATGCTAAACTTTGGATGCTTGGTAATCACTCTCAAAGGTTTGTCTGTAGAAATTTTTTGGCATACCTTTTATGATGTGATCATTTTGGTAATTACCCAAACCGTGCTAGTTCCCTTTTTTGTGTGGCGTGAATCCATTCTAGTCTGTAATGAAGATATTTTGAATATGAATGTGGTCAGATCCTGTTATTCATTAAAAGATCTACGTTAAGATTCTACCGCTTTTATTTTTTTTTATTTATTTCTTTGGATTGCTTTGCTTTGGCAGATCTGACTTTCAACTGCTTAAGCAATACATTTGGACTTGCGTGGGTTAAAATACTGTACGCTGTCAAAGCCCTTTTGCAATCTGGCATAAGCAAACTGCATTACATTATTACAGCATAGCGCAGTTTGCACAAGAGCTGTGGGCTTGGCAAAGCCAGATTAGCAAACAGTGGCAGTGCAAGCTTACCAACATTGCCTCAAGCCTGCCCTGGAGGAAGCAGTTCAAACTCCACCGGACTTCTGTAATCAACCATTTGTACAACTGGTAGACACTGTTGACTGCTGACCCATCTTGATGTGCAGGTTGTTTTAAAAGGTGCTTTTAATATCACGTCTCTGAAAGAGGTCTGCTTGTGTGCGCAGCCTATCAGGTGGGTGTTATTTGCATGTATTAAGAGCATAGTGTAGACACATCGAAGAGCATGTGGTGTGCTGTTGCATGCTCTCTATATAGTGACGAGTACACATGCTCAGTAAGGTGTTTTGGTGTGATAGTGAGCTCACAATTTCGCTCACTACTTGAAAGATCTCCTGCCCACTGCATTGGTTAATTAGGTGACACTTGCACATCACAGTGTTTATCTGACGTAAGTGTTGTGCTTTGTGAGTTTAGTTTCATAATTATTATTTTTTAAATGATAGGCAGCATAAATGCACTCAGCTGGGTCTTTATTAATAAAGCACATCTCCTCCCTGAAATGCAACTGAATCAATTTTGTACAAAAGGATTACCTGAGCTTAGTTTTAACAAAAAAATTAAAAATGAAATCGATGGTCACAGTGTACTGTCGAGCAATAAACTTTCATAGAGCATCGATCTAGCTATCCAGATATTTAGCCAAGACAGATGGCCCTGGAACTGCTGGAGTGTACACTAACACCCATTGTCATGCAAATCCCTAATGTGCTGCACTTTGATTAACTCTGATATACATTCTGTTCCCAGGAACGCTGTTTGCTTTTCCCTAAACAAACACCTGAGACAGGTGCTCCGCAGGGCTTCCCCTCTGCCATTCAACTGAGCTCTGGAGTGGCTTTTCAGGCATCATTAGGAAATACAGCTCACGGAGCAATCCCTTTAGCGCTGAAAGACCCCCTGATGGAGGCCACACAATAGGCCACAGGAGGTTGCCTGCTTGCGTTATTTGTGGAGTGCTGAGAGTCTACAGTGTGGTCTAAGCAGCAATCTCTCTTGGTTAGCCTTGCATTGAATAGCAGTGTACAGGTAGGTTTCAGGTAAGACATGGACGTCTCTTGCTAGCTGTTATCCTGCTGGGCCCTGGTGCCTGCAAGGCAGCTAATGTCTCACTCATGGATACAAATGCACACACTACTGCTGACAATACAACAGGGCTTGTGTGAAAATGGCCACGTCTTTAGCACAGGGGGTGTTAATCGCTTCTTTGCATGCATTCAGAGTCACACACAAGCAGTTGGTATAATTACGTCTTTTATGTGAGATCCTTATTAACGTCTGATCGTGTTGTGATAAGATCTTGCATAAGCAAATATGCTGTAAGGTCTTACAGAAGTTCTCCTTTGTGTTGGTGGAATAATCCACATAGACAATAGGCACTCATTAGCGAGTGCATTTATACAGTGTAAATACTTAGTTTGGACTGTTTTTTCATTTGATAAGATCTCTATAAACAGAATTTTGTGTAGGAAAACCCTGTAATTCAGGTACCATTCTGAAATATAAAGCCTAAACTTGTGTCGCCATCTTCCATAACTTAAAGCAATAAATCCTGATATACACAGCGATGCTTTTAGTTTATTATATTTATATATATATATATATATATATATATATATATATATATATATATATATATATATATATATAAATATATATAATTTATATTTAACATTCAGCATTGTTTTGCTTAAAATAAAACAACTAAAAAATTGTTATGTATTTTAGTTTATTTTGAGGATTAATGCATGTATAATGATTGAGTGTTTGAAGTCATATTTATATAAGTTACAAGTTAAAGGTGTATTTTTTCTTTTATAAGAAAAATGTGTGATTTGTCTTGGATAATAATGTGAACAAGAATATCTATTTTGTAAAAAAAAAAGAACTGTGTTATCTATGTAATATGTTTAACATTTCTCTATATTTGGTCATGTCATTTTCTGTATATGGTTTCCTATGCTGTATATTTTTCCCTGTTCCGTGAACTGACTTTATGATTGTAATTAAAGTTGTGAGGTTTCAAGTTATAATGCCAAGCACAGTCTGTCTTGTCGGTACTACAAAGCAACTCGGAGAGAGAGCTTCTCATTGATACTATGTAACTGAAAACAGCTATCAAAGCTGGATCCAGATCTATAAGTTTGTAGCGCCATTATGTGAGGGGCGATGTTGGGGACCTCATTCAACTCCAAGTTCAGCCACTCAAAGCAGTTTGATAACAAACACTTGTCTCTCCTTGTTTGAACAAGTGCTAAATGTTGCTTGCAAAACTCATCGGATAATTCTGGTAGCTAAAAAAAAAATGTAATAATCCAAGAAGCCAAAGAGTCTTCAAATCGTCTTATAATGATGGCGCAGTAAACAAGAACAGCAGGGAAACGATTTCTAACGATCTCGTTAAATGCGAGAAAATAAACAGAGACCATAAAAAAAAAAAAAGACAGCAATCAGAAACTGCCTGGATATGCATGCAAACCCGAGCCAGTTTGATTTGAATAGGAAAAGCTGGATCAAGAAATCTCCACTTAAAAAGCCTGCCTACTGTATGATAAAATTCATCTTTATATCATTATTCTCTAATGAAAGGAATCTGTTTAGTATTAGCAGATTTGTATGATTAAAGCTGTTTAAGTCCACTATGGAGAGAGTATGTCATTTTAAAGTTTAGGGTCAGGATATCCACAATATTTGTCTCATGTATGTTATTAATTCAGTTATATTCTGATACGCTGTAATTAAAAGATGGCTTCATTTCAATAAATAAAATAGACAGCTTTAGCTCACCAAAGAGTACAAAGACAATCCAATTTGCTTATAACTGTCGGCCCAACACACATCACAAATACATGCTCTAGCCCCGGACAGTGAGCTACTGTTTTCTAAAATTCATTACTTACCACACACTTAGGAAATATTTATCACTGCTTTTGAAATGCTTATTTTTACATCATTATTTTTATTCAGTAAGACTAGAGCAAAAGCTTTGTGAAGGTGGCTTGAGATTCTGTGTCAGTAGTGACTCTTTAAACCGCACAAACAAGGTTTTGACGAAATGCATAACATGGTAGAGACATGCCTTTCACACGGTCTGGACCAGATTCAAGCATTTGATTGGCAGACGAAAGAGGCAAAACCGGGTCGGTTTGAAGAGTGGGTGCAGAGATGTTTCGATGGAACGAAACAACAAAAAAAAAAAGGAAGACAGAAGATGACAGCTCATCTTTGAAATATTTAACATTTAAAAACGGTTCCATCTCTCACGTTGGAAAAGGCCTGGAGCTTCAAGAAGGGTATTCATTTCACAAGATTATTTTTGACGTTACTCTGCCTGGGAAGAGAAAGATTCCATTGTTATCTGTCACATGAATCAAAATCTCATTCCACCTCTACTGTCTATTGTGGAGGGTGTTCGGCACCTAGGGAAATGACATTATGAACAGACAACAAAACTGTTTGGATGTTTTTGTTACCCTATGAGTTCATATCAGGTTCCCATTGATTGTAAAGGTGTTCCTTTTTGTTGGTCAGTTCTGAGAAATGCCTCTTACAGAGGTGTACAGTGGCATAGCCCTAATGAAAGTTGACCCTAGTAAAGGCATAGCAAAGTATAATAAAGCATTGGTAAGCATTGTAAAGCCCAGAGAGGTGTGCTAAAACATATTGAAAATCATTGCAAACCATGATAAACAAAGAGAAATCCATAGTGTAACTGCAAAATTAGTTTACTTCTCGCAAGCTCTTTGCTGTGTAATACAAAAAGTGCAAGATAAAATACCCTCTCAATTTGATCAGAGACAGCCACTGAACACTTGAAAACATTATAAGTCATTAAAATCAAAATGAAAAAAAAAACAGATGGTACCCTGACATTATTAATGCACTCAATGTGTTTATAGAACCTGCCGTGGTAGAATGCTTTGTCACTGGCATTCTGAGTGAGAGCTCTACATTCTCAGCTCTGTACAGCTGCTGCTAAAAGAGTCAGTAGGGATGTGAATTATAATTAGATTCATTCAGTAGCAAGAACACCATTTTGAGTTTGTTCAGCAAAGCCTTTAAAAACAATTACAGCGTGAACATCTGTGTTTGGCAGAATCTGCATAAAAAGCATGACTGTGCTGGATATCTCTCAATGTACATAGTGTGTCCCCTATTTACTAAATGCTTTCATGCTTTTCATTTTGGTCTAAATGTAACATTAGCAGTGCTGTCCTCATTCTCTCGGGGGCTGCACTGTATGCACGTGACGCTGTTATTTTCTGGAACAATAACATTAACCCTAATTACTGCCCTCTCTGTGCAAACAACAGTTCTTGGACATAGCTAATCATCAAGGTACTTATTAGCCTCTTAATCTCATAATCACCTGTAACTGCTTATAAAGTTATCAGCCTTCTCCTGACTGCAGAACAACAAGCGAACTGGAATCTGGAACTCATTGCTCATGCTGGAGACGGAAATAAAAAACACAATGATCTAACAGTTTAACATGCAAATAAATGATGTATCAAACAAACACCTCAGTACAGTACAGTACTGCATGTACCCCACTGAATTTGAATGGGCGATGATAAACACTATAGACTTGGGTATGGGGATAGTTGCTTATAACACTGGTTGAAGGGTATTGAAAGGACACAGCCCTCCACAATTAACCCACTACATGCTTCCCTATACAGTATGTTGCTTATGCCATTGATTTGGCTTTGATATCCTTACCTTTACACACGGTCCTTGTGTGGCTGGCTGTTCATTAGTAGAAAAGTACAACTTTTTTTAAACATGACTAATACTTGGAAACACCTTCAAAGTTTCATTGTCTTTCTGATCCGTGTGATTATGTATGTATGTATGTATATATATATATATATATATATATATATATATATATATATATATATATATATATATATATATATATATATATATATATTTTTTTTTTCTTTCT
Source organism: Polyodon spathula (assembly GCF_017654505.1). Lineage (NCBI taxonomy): Eukaryota > Metazoa > Chordata > Actinopteri > Acipenseriformes > Polyodontidae > Polyodon > Polyodon spathula. The sequence continues at coordinate 4,492,832 of NC_054560.1, forward strand.
TCATAATAACACATCTTACAGCAAATTAGTGTCTCACATGCTAATTCAGGACATATAAAAGGATCTGGTTTGATCAGGTGCTAACGCCCCATTAAGACAGGTCTATTTCTGTGCTCTGGTTTAAATTTTTTCCCGGGTCAGATATGCGTATAGTTTGTTTCGGAGGGGGGATGAGTTGAAATGACCCGATACTGTGTGATCCATTTCCAGGTAGTCCGAGGTGAGACTTTCTGTCTCCAGAGTTGTGCCATAGGAACGGTCCCCCCGCTGTTTCTATTCACTTTGACTGTCCTGACCCTCACAGCCAGTGCAGCTTCTAATGGGCCCCGTTCACACACCTGAATAGGTAATCAGCCCAAGCACTAATGGGGAGATTGACCTAATTGCTAAAGTGCCCAAGTAAACTTCTTTAAGAGTCATTTAGGTCAGCTACTGTACAATTAACACAGGAATATTGAACACATTTCTATTAATCATTTATAAAATAAAATACAACTTATTTACAGATAGCAGTCTGCCGGTATATTGTTCACAACATGGTTGATCGCTGCTGTTGCCGAAGGAAAAATAAACAAACCTGCACTTTTAAATTATTTCAGGTCTTAATGTCTAAATGTTTTCTATCAATTTTTATCCTAATAAAGTTGTAGGGAGAGAGGCCAAGTCTGTTACATCTGCAGCAATGTGTTTAAAAATATGCCCATTACCTAAACCAGACTCCTCCCTGAGGAATAACTGGGAACAATAAACTATTGTTAAATACAAAAGTGATTCTTTTTAAATAATTATATTGCCTCGTGGAAACGGCCCATGTGATACAAGCTGTTTATATCTGGCTAGTTCCTAAAATCCAGGTATTTTCAGTGTTAGCTCGCTTTCAATGTATGATAAATCATATTAACAATGCTTTGTCATAATGGGTTTCTATCCCATGTGACTGCTTCACTGCTCTCTCTCTCTCTCTGGTTGTTATTATAATGTTTAACTTTCACTTATTATTCCTGAAAAGGGATGCATGTCTTCACCTGGGGAAATAGTGGAAGCAGACATACTGAAGGTCAATGTACGCTGTGTCTGTATGTCACGCACCCTTACATATGAACAGCTGGTTCAATTGTCAGGCTCTGTCTGTCTGTCTGACAGGCTTTCTGTAAATCATTCGCCAGAGTTGGGAATTAGAACTAGGGTAGCTTACTGTCAAGTTTTTTTTTTGCTTTTCTTTTTCCTGGATCATCCTAGTTTGGAGGTTCATGTAGAGAACTGCCAAAATGACAGACAGGCAGACAGACAGACAGACAGACAAAACAGCACCAGTAAGCTGAACACAAGCTTTGCAGCCTGATTAAATACCATCACACTATTAATTAACTTATTTCTTTTCTTTCTTGAACCAGAATGCCCATCTCTTCCACCAGTATTGTGGTTGGAAACCAGTGCCGCCACCAGCTCTGCTAGCAGCCCAGACCAGGGATTGGTGTTTGCTGGAATGTCTTGAAAGGGGCTGGAGTACCCATACCCTACCATACCAGTGGTTTTGTTTTGATCACGGACTTCAGTGAAACCTGTAAAACCAGTTTTCCATAAGTCATACATTCCTTTGTCCTCTGCTGAACCCATATTTTTGGTATTCAAGCTAAGAACAATAAAGAACAACATACAAAGCTTTAAACGTGATTCGGTTTGGGAGTGTTTAGGAATCAATAGGGAGGGCAGTGCATTCACATTGAGATCTGTAGCCCTAATCTGACATAAAACAATGCAAAACTGGCATTTCGCCTCATTTGCAATGCAAATCCACACAGTCTCAGAACAAGAAGATATAGGCTCTGTCTAGAGACAGGATAAACATGCGTTGAAAACGCAACTTCAGTTAAACTGCCAAGGGATGTGCAATGTGATTTAGGTATACATGGAAAATCAAAAACAGGCATGACTGTAAAAAGAAATAAGTCATGCTTTATCATTACAGTACTATGGTCGGAGGACCCAATTTTCTTGGCTGCTAGATTGCCCATGGAGACCAATAGACATGGCCATGAAGCAGCTCTCTCCACCTGCAATAAGAGGCTCACTGCAGGAAGCCACGTCAAAGAGTTGGCTGCATGACTATCCTGTAAAATAAATAAATAATATTAACGCAACACAACAGGTGTTTTTGGAACAACGCAAAAACAAAACATCAAAAGGGGGTTTTCTGAGAGAAAACACCTCATTCATGACCTTTGCGTGGTTTTATTTTATCTCTGCACTGTCCCCGCACAACACAAACAGAGAGAGAGTGCAGTTCAACCTTTCCGCCATGCTCCCCCCAGGCAACAGATATCCTGTTTTAATTTACAATTCCCGCTAGGCTCAATGATAACCAGTCACATCTCAATCCCCTGTCAGTCCGATATTCAGCACGTTTTAACACCTTTTTCTTTTTATTCTGTTGCTGTTATAAATCCTCCAGCACTGACAGAGCTGTAAGTCCCACCAGAGTTCTCCTCTGCCATCGCAAAAGTGGAAACAGCTGAGAGAGAGCCTCTTCTTCCAACAGCCAGTGGTGAGGGGCGAGAGGTTAAAAGAAAATGAAAGACATGCAGCACAGCTGCGGATCTCGTTGCCAGCTCCTCGATTTCAGCTTTGCTCTATTGTTCACCAGGAAGTATCAAGTGTTCTTGACGGGAGATACATATAAAATAACCCCAAATGTTATGTCCTGGGACCTCTGCGGTTTTTATGAAACATTTAATGATGACGCCTACATGACTCTGTCGGGAGTATTTTCCCCTGCATGAAACTTTAAAAAAACAGAAGGCCTTTCATCTTTCGAACGGGACGCTAGAGCGAGGGCTGATAGGTGCCAATCTGAAAACACTTTTGGACATAGCTCTATTTAAAGCTGCTTTATAAATGCAAGTTACATGTGTGACTTTTGTCTATTTTAATCTGTATAATTTCAACCGCATGCTTGAGTTAGGTGTGATGAAGCAGCCAATGCTAAAAGAAGCCCTTTAGCATCAGCTTTAGAATTGGGTGCAGCCTTAAGATTTGAAGGTCGACATTTGATTACATGGTAAAGAAAAAAAAAAAAGGTTATATATATATATAAATAAAAAAGTAAAAAAAAACATAAAACTGTCAGCCAACTATGATTTGAAAAGTTTTATAAAAAGGTGAGGGTTGAGCAGCTCCAAAAACTGAATGTCCATGTAAGATGCCAAGCATCCAAACCAAGTATTCTCACCCATCCTCTCCCTAAACCCTTCAGGACAAACTAGAACAGGGATTCAGAGCACATTTCTACCACCTACAGCTATCCAGAGAGACGCTATTGAGATTATATGTTGTTCAAAATTAGTGTTGCAACAAGAAAATGACCATAATATATATGGGTAGAGTTTCATCCTCTTTGTCTACCTAAAGCTATGTTGCTTTACTGTTTGGTTTTGCTCAGCTGTGAATATTACACGGTATAGTTTTAGAGACGATGCTTTGCTTGAATTAAATACATTTAGAATCATGACAGCGTGTTATGAATAGTTATATGTTTCTTAAGGGTTTAGGGAGAGGATGGGTGAGACACGCCTAAAATAACTAGTCAGTTAATACAAAAAAAAGTTACAAAATTACAAAACCATTGCCAGTACGGTAGTGTAATAGTTTAGAAAGAGGGATACGTGTTTTAATCCATTTTTCTCAAAGAATGCTCTCCCAAAGGTAAGCTCTCTTTGAAACACTAACCTGCAGGTATTAGTGTAGATCGATTTTTAGATTTGATCTTTATCTGCGACCCAGAAACCACGGCTTTAATGGAACCTCATTCTCGGGGCTGTACTGAATCCTGACGATCAGACCTCAAAGGACACTGATGGGGGAGTATTTACCTGCAGTAGCTCCCTTAAAGATTACTTAAATGATCCGTCTTAAATCTATAGGCAATTCTGCTCCTGGATAATTTAACAACATCTTTGAAACACAGGACCACTACTAAAGAACGTTCAGAGAGAACTCAATAACTCACAACTCAATCATACGGAAATACTAAACGTTTCGATCAATGTCTTCTCTCATTTCAACAATAAATCGTAATGTATGGAGTATATTAATATGTGCAGTATAATAATATGAATCATTAGGCAGCCCACACAGCTTACCCTGCTTTGCGGGTATAGAGAGGACTCCAGCCCAGATCCTTTCACAAGCTGGAAAATCCATGAAATAAATCTAAAATGTTGTTTTGTTTTCTTTTGTTTTACAGTGGCGTGTGAGAATAAAAGAGCTGTGCTAGACGAGTGCATGCATTGTGTCTGCAGACGAGAAGTTTTGGCCATCCTGTGTGTGATTTAGTTTGGACCTAAATTCTGGGATTTGAGCCTCCAAACCAAATATTTTGACTCTGCATGTTTCCAAGTATCAGGCTGTGGGAAAGTAGCAGTTTAACTTGCAATATCTCTCTCTCTCTCTCTCTCTCTCTCTCTTCTCTCTCTCTCTCTCTCTCTCTCTCTCTCTCTCTGCACATTTATAATCAGATTTCCCCCCCCTCCCCCCGCAGCATCAGCGAAAATGTTTCCCTGTATTTTGTTGTGTTCTTAGCAGGTAACACAGGAGGCCAGGCCAGGCCACATGCCCTATGGGTCTCTGGATGTCCAGGTGTTTGTGTGGAATGGATCTTTCAGCATGAGCTTGTTTCACAAGACGTCCTGTTCCCATGCATGGGTGGGTAAGGGAAGTTCAAAAGGGATTGCAATGATTTAGTTTTTATCTTTCTTTTTTTTTTGCAGTAACATTGCAAGTAACATTGTTGTTGAATACAACTGAAAAGCACTTTTCTCTCATAGACTCGCTGCATGCCATGTTGCTTGTCTTCCCCAATGCTTACTGACTGACACAATGAAAATCATTAACCCTGTCTCTGGCCCTGCTCGGCTCCGAGCCAGATTCAGATGTGTTGTGAGGCCACAGTTTCACGGTTTAATTCTCGCTCGGCTTGACAAACAGCCAGTGGAAAAACTGGAGGGCCCTCAAACAGGGAGGGTCACTGGAGCCCAGAATATTAAGATTTCAGACTGACATTAAATTGACCCTTGATCAGTCCAGAGACAATGAAGATCTCTTTTGTGATGCATATGAGGGGCACTGACTGAGATCATTAGAGCTCCTCTCAGCATTTCTGCAGGAGCCGGTGCTACGAAACCCTGCCTCTGACTTCACCCGCACTCAGAGCCCAGGTCTGCCTGCTTGCAACCACATTCACAGGGAATGCAGAGTGAAGAACTTAATTGAGGCTCTTGGGTCCGGCTAATCTATTTGTTTAGCCTCTTGTGACTGTTGTACTGGTGATGGGTTTGTAGCCCCAGGCTGTGTTGTTGGAAGTAGATGTAGAACAGCAGGAGTATATGTAAGTAAGCAGGCTTGCTGTACTGTATGTATATTTGCTTAATGCTTAGTACCATCCTACCTGGAATGATGTAAACAGGCCTTTGGGGAGAATCTTTTGAGACCCTCAGGATTCAGATACATAAATGGCCAGCTTGCTAGTGAAGATGGGAGGCCACTGAATTATTTGTTTATAACAGTAGTATCAAAAACTAAAATAAGTCAAATAAATTAATGCATCCATACAATTGTGTAACATTAAGAAATACTGGAATTTATATATATATATATATATATATATATATATATATATATATATATATATATATATATATATATATATATATATATATATATATATACAAATTTGACATGTTGTATATGAAAAATGTTGTGTTTAAGAGTCTTGCGATATGTATACTTATAAGTATTCATAATTTCAAAATCGTTATCTATCTTTGCTTGTTCGTATCATGTTTAATATGTATACCATGTGATTTATGTGTTTTGGGGCTTATCACTTTCTCCTTGATACAGTACGTTTTGACGGAATACCCCCACGCATTTCTGAAGGAGAGGGGGATATGAAGACCAAACTATTATGTGGAGATGCTTGGTTAGCTCAACTGGAACCATAAGCTTGTATATTGGAAAGTTATATTCATTACAGACACAGACTTAGGGTGGAGGAACTTTTGCAAACTTCAAAAAACTTTTACTACACGGTATCATCTCATTCAGCACTACGTGCCAGTGTTCGGTGTGTTGAAGGGTTAAAACGTTAATAATTCATCTCACAAAGCTGGCTCTGATGGTCTCTGTTGTGACGTTCCTTCAAACTGAGGTGTCGTGATAAATCAACCCTCCTTGCGGAGATCTATACAGCAGCAAAGCGATACACCTCCGCACGGCACTCATGCAAACACGCAGCAGCCAAGGCAAATACAACAGAGAGAAAGAGGCAGGTGGATTTCAGGATGCCCTCATTCCCAGGTTCCAGTGCCCTCAAGCAAGAATCACATTTCATTCACCTTCACAATCGAGAAATACTGGTATTTTATTTACATTGTGGTCTCGGTTTACCAAGCCTCTGCTTCAGGCAGATACTAGTCCCACAAAATGAATAAAACACAACCTAACTGACCTGACGTCTAGGATGTGAAAGGGAACGGATCCTAGATTAAAATTACAATTTTGAATAAATTAAATAAAACCAAAGCAGCATTTCTGCCAGGCAGCCTTCATCCAGGCTGGTCAAAAAGCTGCTTTGTTTTGAACTGTGTTCTTTTGTAATAAGAAATAATAAAGAACGGACATTTGATCTTGCAACGATTGTCAGCAACGTTGGGATATTCGGAAAACTGATCCTGGAGGTAGCACCCAGTAATGAAAATAATGGGATTACAAAGAAGCCTTCGAGCGATATTAGCGATATAATCAGGACAATATATTCAATAAATACATAAATAATGAAATGAGATGGATTCATGTTAATATTAGGGTTTAATATGAATGGGATGCATCATAAATCAATGTTAACTATCGAATCGATATTAAGTCCCCCGGAAGCAATGACTGTGCTCAGCACTAGCCTGGCTCCAGAGAGTTCTATGCATATATGCATACAACATGATATTTAGCAATATTGCAGTCTATTGTATATTGTTTTATAGCTCTTCGAATGGAAGACTCTTTTGTCACTGAATATGTTTCTTTTAGTATTTCTACATCTGAACATGAGAAAACAAACATCACCACTTAGAACGCATGCTTTAAAAAAACAAAAAACTGAAAGTCTTGCATTCTCTGCTTTAGCAGCTTCAGGGGCTGCAATTATGTGATGATTGAGGTTTAAGAACGCTGTACCAAAATCAGACCACTCCAATTTTTCACACCACTGCCTAATTATTCATTTTCACACGGAAAAAAAAAAGGTTACAAAAGCATTTATTAAAAGCACAAGTACCATCATTTTTAGAAGACTATAATCTCAAATGCAAAATGCAAAATGCGTATTTTTCCTTAGATTATACACAGAATGACATACTACAAGCACACTTTAATTGTGTACAGGCAAGTACAAGAAATCCAAATTAAAAACGTCCTATAATTAAAGCAGGGACTCTCCTGTCATGTTTTGGTACACAAGTAGGGTCAGTACAGGTTTTTCTTTTTTTTTTTGTGTATGGTAACAGTAGATGTCCTTAAACTAATCCTCAGTGAATATGTACTGTAGACACTAAGGGAATTGTAAGGCAACACTAAGAAAATCAGCCAAGTAGACAAAACTTTTGACTAGTGCCTTCTTCAGTACACTTAATCAGGCACTGCCCTCCTGACTTAGATCCTTAACTTTAAATTCGGGAACGTTTTGAAGTTCTGGATTGTCATGCATGTGAATCATTTCTGACAATAGACACAACGCTTTGAAACATTAATGCACCAAGCTCTGTACTGCACGGTTTCTCAATACGTTACACTGTTGGAATATCCATACGTGCAACTCAAGTACCGATAAGAATAATAAGGGATCCTTCCACCCTTTAATGAACTAGTGCCTGTCTGACTGGTACGATGCAAGAACCTTACAAGGATAATCAGGAAAGTTGGAGCCATTACCACCTAAATAATAAAAAGAACCACTAAGTGCCCCTAGAATTGCTGTTTCTATTTGGCTGGTGAGAAAGCTGGCAGTCTCTTTAATTAGCTCTGAGATTCTGCCTGGGGATGTTTTCATCCAACTTTATCTCGATCTCAGGATTAAAGTCCCAGTCATAGTTTAACCTTTGTTCCCTTGTTGCAGTAAAACGTATTTAGAGATGCGGAGGGGATGAATTAATAGATGGAGGTGATAAGACACGAAGTCACACAGGCTCAAACCCAAGAGGACTTCAACTGTCAGGTCTCCCCCAAAGGATCTATGAGCCTAACACTGCACTCACTCACACTGCACTCTCTAGCACTGCACTCACTCACACTGCACTCTCTAGCACTGCACTCACTCACACTGCACTGTCTAGCACTGCACTCATTCACACTGCAGGAATATAATAATAAAAACAGGTTGTGTATAATCACTTGGATGAATGTTAGTTGTGCCTGATTATAGATAAACAATGATGTTTCCATAACCTATATATATATATATACTGAACACTGAACTCTAGCCTTCCAACACCTTGAGGAGAATTCCTTCAGCTAATCAGGCCTTTGCTCCAGGAGTAAAGAGTCAGTATGCTGATCCCTGCCACCTCCACTCTGTAAGTGTAAAGTGCAGGCACCCATTGTCGGCTCATAGTTATTACTTCTGCTCATCACATTGCTTTTTAAAATCCAGACAAATTGGAAAGCATTCCTCGCCTTGCCCGATTGGGACTGTTCCACACATACTCATGCATTTCAGTCCAGTCGTTTCTAATGCAGATTTGCACTTTTGTGCTGAGAATCATAGCTATCCAAATATACACACATTGGCAGTAGGATACAGCCTTATCCAAAACTGTATACCACTTAAAAATGTAAATACAACTTTAAAATAGCCAGTTAACCCACAATTTACAATCTCAGGCTCTAAATACCGGTACTCTAATTCCCACTGCTACATGTTCATACTATAAATATATACCCATTTTCTAGTACACATAGCATTCAATATATCATTACTGTAATGGCACAATAATAACACATTGCAGTTTGTTTAGTTTTGTAATGCACATTAAAACAAAAACAAAAAGATATGTTTTTTTAAAAACATTTTTTTTAGCAAGGAATCTATTTGAAATATAAGGTGTGTAATAGACTAGAGTAAATCAAAATCACAGACCTGTCATTGCCACCTGAACGCTATAGAGATTATTATTTGACTGCGCTGGCATCCTTGCCTTTTAAAATGCTGGTGAATTTGCACAGAATCACCACTCTGTGCATGGCAACATCTCACGTTTCCTAGAGGTCACCGATCTACCTTTTAAAAGGTTATATAACCTTTTTAAAAACTATATGAAGGCCTCAATTTGCTAGGTGTAAATGGATATTAACATTTTGTGGCCTGGACCGTCCATCACAGAGTTGTTGTTAAAACCTTCTCGTCAGTACTTTGCCATTGTGATGGATAGCAGGTGACCTGATGCTATTGATAAGGTCTGAACCTGTAACCTCGAGCCCCCCTGCCCGGACTGTGTAACTCTGGACGGTCTCCTCTCTTTCAGCACTGGAGACACACTCAAGTGATCCAGCAGACTTTTACAGGTCACCTTCCAGTCACCGGACCAAGATTTGTATCTGTTGTGAAACTTACAAAACAAAGACATGAGCAATGATGAAAGAGGAGCAGCCGAGATCCTGGTGGGGTTGGTGTAGCTCTGTGGATCATCAGTGATGCAAAACCCTAAAGCTTGATTGCCGATCTGGGAAAATAGACTGCTCAACTCACCAGTGACATACAGAAGCTAATAAACAGGAAATCACACCAGTATCCACAAGCAAATATTCAGAGAGGTATCAATAGCCAACCAGTGCTGGGGGTGTTTTAAGGGTAACGGTTTAAAATTTGTAAGTGCGTCTGTCTCGTTTCCCCTAACGCTGTGAAGCCATATAGACATTTCCGAATCAATCCGACAAGCCGTCCTTAACCATGTAATGCCCAAACGTTTTTGAAACGAGAAAATCTACTTTATTGAACTAGATTTTGTTTCTTGTACAAAATACCTTTTTTTTTTTTTTTTTTTTTTTTTTCCTGGCCAGCAACACATAATGTACTGCATATGAAAAATTTTGGCTTGAGAGGCTGGATTTAAAAAAAATAAAAAATAAAAAATTATAAAGAGGTGTGGCTAGGCATCATATGTGATACAGAAATGGGACGTACGTGGTTAAGATATGTGTCTCCCAAGCTGTCATAGAAACAGACATCCAAACACGAAAACATATAAAAACAGGCTGTATGTTGTGCAAGCAGTCTGGGTACGTAATAAAATTAAACAGCCACCTTGTACCTTGTACCTATATGCTTTAGACAACAGGAGCCAGAAACATGTGTTGATCGTTCTTTGGAATGCTTTAATGCAACACTTTATTACTTTCTCAGTGTAAGACCTATTTGTCCAGAATACGGACTCTTTAGTTGTATACATTTTATGGCACATTAGATCCTTTTTTTATGTCAATGTGTTTATTTTACATTTTTTTGCACCTGGGTTGACCATCTTGTTGTTTCATTTATTGCACAGACAGTAAAAAGAATTTTTTTTTATTTTTAAGGTCAGTAAAAACATTTGGCTTCCCTATCCATACTGTCCTGAAAAGATTTATAAACCACCTGTAATGATTTATTAACAATCTATAATATATTTATTAAGCACATATTACATATTTTTAAAACAGTAATAAGCAGCACCTTAATATGAAGTGTTACCAAAAAATCTAAGCACATGGGTTACAGCATTAATTTGAATTAAAACATGATTTAGAATACGTTAATATGTACAGTTGGCCCTGGCAACTGTTACCTAGAGACAGGATCAACTGTAAATATTAACTTACACAAGAAACCAGAATCCAAGAAGTATGCAAATGTTCTCGTCAATGCTTTTTGTCAGTGAATCCAATACTGTTGGCCTTCTTAACTTTTAGACATAATAACTTCCCTAGTAAATCTGTAACCAGTTCATGCAAATAAATGAATTCCTACAGTATTTAATAAATTCAGTAGCTTATAGAGTCAGTGTAAACCAACTGATAGAAATAAGTGTATTTCACTGCATACTTTACAACACGTGTTATAAACATAATTTAATGTGTGTGTGTGTGTGTGTGTGTGTGTGTGTGTGTGTGTGTGTGTGTGTGTGTGTGTGTGTGTGTGTGTGTGTGTGTGTTTCTTTTATAACTGGTTTATTTGAACATTTGTTCTCTTTTTCTGTGTCAGGAGTCCTTGAGACTATCAATACAAGATAAACTGTTTGAAGTGAACAACAAATATACACATCCAGCTAAAATGGGTGTTTATGATAATTAGTGACAACAGACTAGTGGAATAAAAACAATCTGCAGTACGGTGCCACTCTGTCTTTCAGACAGGAAGTGAAAAAGAGGGACCATTGAGAGCAGCTGTAAATAAAGACAACAAAATCCGCAGGATTTCAAGTTTATGAACCGTTCTGCTCCTCGTACTGTCAGGGAAAAGTAATTATATGTTTGACAGTAACAGCTTATAACAGCTACTTCCATTCCATCCCAAACCCTACTGCTAAACCCTACCCCTACCCCAAACCCAAAACCAACACAAATATTAACCCTAACCTTAGCATACCCCTAACCCTAACCCCAACCATTGTCCAAAAACCTACAGTAACCCTCACCCTAACCCACCTACGGAAATATAATTTCAACTCCCCTGAACTTAAAGGTTTCTTACAGTATATTACACACAAAAGGCAGCAACAGCGAGGACACTGTTAAAGTAAGGGCATGCAACTTTTATATTCACCAGAAGAAAATGTGAAATGCTGTTGATGAAAAGCATTTAACCAGAAACCAGAATCCATTCTGTGGACAAGTTCCTGAAAGCTGGTGTTTAGGAGAGCATGGTGCAATATGGTAAGGGGTCGTGCAGCACTGGATCGTCCAATCCATTCTATCAGTTCTGTAATGATTTATCATCTTGATCAAGGGATCTGCTGGCTAAGCTGTGTCATGGGTGCCCTGGTAATGTAAGAGATGCACAAGAAGGTAATTGGACAGTGTAGACATTTGAAGGCTAGAGGGGAATCTACATGTTCATTCTAATATAAACGCTGTAAGAGAAAGTGAGTTTGAATGCAGGCACTTTGCAGCATGACTTTTTAAGGCTTGGGTAAGTTGCAAAGCAGAGTCAGGGAGGTCTCCAAGGTGTTCATTACAGAGGACCTGTGGTTAAATCTATAGCCATTCAACCAGCTAGTTCCTTTTTAAATGACTGCCGTCAAAGCAATCCTTCTCAAGATCACCTCATATTATTACATTTTCCTTATAAAATGATACGTTCTGGAAAAGCAAACAATATTTTTGTTGTTGTTTTTGTTTCGTTTTTTCAGCACAGTATAAATAACTCCAGACCTTTAGAACCCTGGACAAAACCATTATTTGGCCAGGACTCTAATGACATTACAGACCACAGAGGCCAACCATAATCTATATTATTTTAGTGCTGTGTTATGTTACGGTAATTTTGGGGCAATATGTTTATGAAATCTTTTTTTAAAGGAATATAACATAGTCTTGCCTTCAACCCAGATTCCAATGCCACTATTTCACTCTCCAGTCAATCAGCAAACTTCCACCATAGACTTGTAGCCCCAACCCATTTTCAGAAGCATCCCAACATACTTGAAAGCTATACAGGATAACAGAAGTGGACTGTGCCACTAGCATACCCTATTACCAGACCGCATTGGAAAACTAGAGACTAGATACAATAAGAAGAACAAAACAATAATACTGAACAGCGCTAGACTCAAAAAAATGAATCAGAAGCCATCATATAGCTCTAACCCTAATGCTAACCCTAACCCTAACCCTTCATATAGCTGGCATTTCTTCGTTTACCGACGAAGAACGCACTTTTTAGCCAGATCTCTTTCTCTGGTTTTTAGGCATGCTCTTAATCCTTTTTTTTTTTTTTTTTTTTTTAAACTCAATAGCCCCTGGAATTCAATTCCCCCTCAAATTGGACACACTTTAAACACACTGAACCAGTACAGTAACTTGATACAGTATTAAGTGCATAATTATAGATCCACACCTGATGTTTTAAAAGGCTGTATTACCAAAGCCCACCAAGGTTGAAATTAAAAAAAAAAAAAAAAAAAAAAAAAAAAACCTCTAGGAAAGACCAAAAAAAATATCTTTACCAATGTAAAATACCAGTGTGTTCAATGCAGACTTTCCGTTTACTTCACTCATTGTTGAGTCAAAATACTGTGTCTCAGGCAGCTAGCCATTATTGTAATTGTTGTGTTTTAAGCAATTCTATTGAATATAACCAAAACAGTTAGCAAATAAAACCACTGCTGACACAGTATAGCCAGCTAGTCATAACAATCGTTTCCTACACCGTTAACCCACAAGAAGTCACAAACACCTTACAATTGTGTGCAGCTTATGCAAGATATTGCATATGCAAAGGACAGCTTATATCACCTACACCAGGGGGAGGGTCCCACACTTCCTCGAGGCCCACCTGTTCAGCTGCGTTAGGCACTGGGCCCACTATTAGCACTTCTTAGAACAAATGACAAATTAAAAACAAACTTAAACATGTAACACTGTAAATAAACTTCACCTAGATTGTTCCTTTTTCATTTTTGATCTTATTATTTTTTCTGAATAAGGCAGTTAAAACACCAACTAATATAACTTATCAGTGGCATTTGTTAAGTCAGATTTGTTTAGTGTATGTTTCCCGTGTATGCTTTTGTACACACTAGATAATTATTTCTGCTTACCTGCACAGGTAGAGTTACAGAGTGGATCTGCATCAGGTGTTTGACAATGGATTGTTCTATACTGCATGAAAAAAAAAAATAGATAATTAAGAAAATGTCTTGTTCATGCAAGCTGCTAATAGGCGAACTGCAATTACCTATGCCTGGTAAACAAATTGTGTGCTAAATTATCTAAGCGAATGTCATTTATTTTATCCTGGAGCAATGCTTAACTGTCCTTTCATTCTATACAGGCATTAGGGCTCCATTCTCAGGTGCTGACTGCATTGTGCCACTGGTGTGATTGCCATTGTTCCACACAGACCGGAGCTGCTAAGCCCATTCAGTGCCACATAATGGCCACTGAAAGAGACAGAGCCTGTCTGTCTGAAGAAGTGTGAGAATCCTACCTACCTGAATAGCATTTTGGCAGCGTGTGGGGGTCCTGATTATGTAACCACGCTTCATACGTGCATTAAGTGCTTGTGGTCACTCTCCCGTAAAAGAGGCCTGGAGCAACCTGAAGATGAGACCCCATGCTTGATGCCAGGTGTCTCCACCGCAGTCATGCTTTATATGCAAACTTTACATCAGGATACAGGGTCGATGCGTGTTGTGTGATGCACTGCCGTTACGGGCTCTGTCGGTGAGGTGAGATGAGGTTAAACTGTAAAACCACGAATGCAGACGAGCCCGGCTCTTTTGCATTGTGTTTTAGATGCTTCGCTTGTGGTACGCAGGGTCGCCACCCAGCCTCCACCCGGTTAAACACGGATTCTGTTAACAGCACAAAATAATACAATATCACCTAAAGCATTACCATTAAAACGGATAGGAAACGACTTTTAACTTCTTTTTAACTTCTCTTGCTTGTTTTGTACAGCGCTAGTTCTCTTTTTATTTAAAAAATTGTGCCAAGCGTGTACCATACTGGCCAAGAGAGGAGCGCACAAGCTATCGAGCTACCAACACTTTATACAGGAGCATGTAGTACAGTATTATTCTAGCGCTAGCCAGACCAATCCTTTAACACCACAATCTACCACAATCTGAACAACCGTGGGAAATGGAGAGGCATTGTACTGGATATTAAAAAGCTCTATTTGTTTGCTATTTTTTGTTTCTATAAACCAGTTCAGTGTCAAGGAATGTGAAAAGCTAGCATTTCCATGAGTGGTATAATGTGCTCAGATGAGACTGCTGCTTCTAGAGACTGAGAAATAAAAACACAAGCACACAGCAGAAAGCAAACACTTCTTTTCCTTGAAGACTGATTTATTTATTTTTTTTTCTTGGCTCAACAGCTCAGGTGTAAAAGACAACGGGATGTGAAACGCGGGCCCCCATTCTGTTCATCTTTTCTGTTCAACTGATACAGCTTTTAAATAACCTTAAAATCAAATGAGCCGAAATAGTGAAGCATCACGGGGAGATACATACAACACATATTTAGACCCTGCAATGTCTAGATCATTAAAATACACCCAAGTGCCACGAGACTGGCACTTTCTGTCAGCTGTTCAGTGGGTTTGTGGTATGAAAAACTTTCCATTAAAGGCTAAATTGAGACAATCCAACCTATTTCACTTGTGAAGCTGAATTCAAACCTAATGCGCTGTCCATTGAGTGTCTCTAATTACTGTGTATTTGCATAGTAGTTAGACAGTAATTACATGCATGCTTGCACATAATTACAATGTTATTATGCATAGTTAAAATGCACTTAACCAGTACATCTTTTTGCAAGACATATGTAAGCACTCCATTGTATGAGAAAAGGGTTAGGGTTTGGGTTAGAGTTAAGGTTAATGTGGTTAGGGTTAGGGTTAGGGTTAGTGGGGTTAGGATTAGGGTTAGAGTTAAGGTTAGCCGGGGTTAGGGTTAGGTTTAGAGTTAAGGTTAGTGTGGTTAGGGTTAGGGTTAGGGTTAAGGTTAGTGGGGTTAGGGTTAGGGTTATATAATGCAAAAAAAGTAGACATTAACTACATTGTAACTATGCATAATAACATTGGAATTATGTGCAAATACATGTCTATTTATGAACTACTATGTAAATGCATCGTAATTAGAGACACACACTGTAATGTGTTACCCCTAATCTCTTATTAACCCTCCTAGTATAAACAGCTTAAATGAATTTCCTCTCTAAACGGTTTGGTGTTATGTAAGGATGAGGAGACACACAGGTACGGATGCCCCAGACTATGTAAACTGGACTGCTTGAGGATGCATGTGGCTCCACTCAGTTGGTTAAAAGTTGAATTCTATTAGCATTTCCCACAGTGTTCAGTTGGCCATCCCATGTAACCAAATATATGAGTTGGTAAACAATTCCAAATATTGACATTTATCATATCCCACTCACTGTACAGCCCTTAAGCAACCGATGGTTCCTTGTATAATGGAAGCACTGCAGGCTCTAATATATTTGTATAGGTGTTCAGCGGAGCAGTGTTTGAATAGCCTGGAGCTGTTTCAAACATAAAAGCCACATTGTATTGTTCTCCATAGCTTTACAAGCCAGCAGATTGAACGATATCGCGTCAGGTGTTATGAGGTTTAACTGGAGAGTCGTCCAATATAAACTTCATTAAAAGGCACTATACACCAACAAGATAAGGAGTCTTATCTCTGAGTCACAAGTGTTTTGTGGTAAAATTCCGTACCGTGGATTTCCAGTACTTTTATAGAAAAGTAATGCGAGCTTGTCATCACAAGCTCTTTCCATAATCAAAATTATGGAAAGAATTTCCCTAAATGAGGTACTAAGTACCCATGTATATCCAGGTAAAAACAAAACAAAAACAAAACAAAAACCTCATTTTTTTTCATACAGGTTCAGTTTAAGCTTAATTTCTTATTTATTAAGTTTTGACTAAGTTCTTCATCAACGTAAGCCAAGGGAAGCGGTTGGTATATATATATATCTATATATATTAATATATATATATATATATATATATATATATATATATATCTACATATATGTATACTCTGTTTTTGAAGCTTCGATTTTCTTATTTTTCATTATCTGGTAACTATTGGATTATACAGCCCTTTGTCCCACTCATTAATCACGCTATATAAAACAATTATGAAATTATGATGACAAAGATCATGATATCAAGTTATGCAGACATCCAGGTGCCTTTGCAGCAGAATGCTTGTGCTGCAGGAAAGGTAAAAGCAAAGCCAAGTGTAGAGTAGCACAGCGAAAGAATGATGAGCGCCTTTTTTTCTGCTTCTTTGTGTATCTATTAAAAATAAATAAAGCTGCTTATTCAGGTCACCCATCTCTCATCTCCAGGTGTTCTGTTGGCAGCTCTTACACTTGCAGTCACACATTGAAACACAAAACAACAAGCAAACAGGTTGAAAACAGGAACTGTGGTTAAACATGACCAGCAAAAAAAAAAATCACACACACACACACTTCCTAAAATAGGTGAGCCTACAGTGCATCAACAACTACTGTACCGTGTAATATATTTAGTTATTTTTTTGGGCTGATATAATCTTTTACATTTTTATTATCCTTTGCGTGTCACAAAAGGAGATTAAAGCAGGCTCTCTCTTCACCCATGGTGCAACAGGACCTTTCACACACAGCCCAAGAACCTGTCCTTACCCTACCAGGAGGGACCCTGCTCTGTCATATTGCTTATCTTATAAGCCCAAGTGTATTATTGTCATTTTGCACATGTTTGTACCATGTTATAGTTCAATGCACTTCACAGTCATCAATCATGTGGTTCGCCACCACGTTTTTCAATGCTTTATTATAGTGTGCTGCAGCACATTTTTTATAGGCACACCACTAGAATGCCTTTCTGTTTTTAGTCTTTAGTAACTGTTGTCGTGTGCAGTTTGCGCAAACGGATGATGAAGCAAAGCTGTTGCAACTGTGCAAAATGATATCTGTGAAATGCTAGCTTTAAATCACAAAAAACCCCACAAAGATTGGACTCAGGGGCTACTGTTAAATCTGGCATACATTCTGTGCACGGGGGTAGCGTCTATACACAAGACAAGATGTACTGCAATCTTGTCAAATCCTGGACAGTGAATTCTCATACTGTATTTATAATGCTATGAACGACTCTTCCCATCTGTGATGACCAGAGTTATTTCACTTGGGATTTAAACTGGATTGAAACCCAGTCCTCAGGAAAATGACTAGTGTTTGCACTCAGTTAATGTGAGCAAGTGAGCGCCTTAACCACAATGCAAAAAAGGCTCTTCTCCATTCGTGATTTTAGAGGACACAGGACAGAATCTGTAATGGCACTGTCTATTACATTAACATGGGAACTTCTATTGCAAATACCTTAACAGAGATCTTTGAAACGTACACATGTTGCGCTCCTGCAAACGATAGTAATCTCACTGGGTAATCCTGTACAAATCTTTAAATAAATAGTATGTGCTTTGCAGCATTTCCCTCCTTCATTGTGGGACCTACACGATAAAAAAAAAAAAAAAAAAAAAAAAAAATACCTCGCTTTGTCTCCTGCTTTGTTGTCGTTGTATATGTAAGCTGTCGGTTTTTCATGGAATGGGGTTTTTCATCTGATGGTGTTTGCTGATCAGGTAAGTGCTTGCTTTGTGAACATCATTAAATGTATTTCAAAGCCAGGTTCACTAGGAGGGGCATTGCAAATTCTTTATTGGTGTTAATGGATGACAAATGATAAGATGCTGTAACTGCACCCCAGTAACCTTAAACATATGTTTTTACATGCCCTGTCCTAGTTAGATATTACACATGGGATAATGGAGCCTTCATGACAGAGTGAGACACACTCTTGGCTTTGAAAATGCCTTTTGAACTTCTTGTTCACATTTCCCTTTCTATTCTTTGGCGTTTCCAGTCATTCTGAGTTGTCCTGTTGCTCCCTTAATGAGTACCATGACAGTGATAATTCTGACTTTGAGCTGCCTTGAGCTTGTCTAGAGAATCCTAAATGCCAGCACTGATCAGCCTTCCCATCAAATCATGTGACAGATCAACTCAGCCAGCCCCACCTGCTCTGCCTTTATTATACAAAGAGTAGAAGGGGCTGGCAGAGTTCAAAGGTCATTTTTTCACATGAGAGAACACCATGAAACAGTATGGGCAGTGACAGCAACGTAACAAAGGAAATTAAAGCAACAATACTTACTCCTGAAGACATACTGCAGTTGTAAAAAACGTTTGAAGTCAGAATTAGGGTGGCTCGTTATGGTACGGAAGTATTTTTTTTTTCCAAGATTGTTAAAAAAAAAATAATTAAGCTTGCAATATCAACCAAATCAATGATTTTTTTTCCCTTAACATTGAACCTTCATCTTTTACTGTTTCGTTTTTTTTTTATTTGCTGGAGCTGTTCTTTTCTTTATCTCCTCTTACTCCATATTTCCTTTTCTTAAACCCTCACTTCATTTTCTACTTCCACCAAACCTCTCCTTCACAGAACTGTAATACATTATATAATAATACATAAAAATGCCAGCAACGTCATTGTTTCACCATTGCTTTAGTCTATCAATTCCCTTTGGTAAATGTTCACATATATTTAGAGCTTGTTATTAATAAAAGCTTTACTGATTGTGAAGAGTCATTGACCCGGATCATGGCGCCAACAACTCACCTGTAATCGTTTTATTGCACTTGACTGAAATGAATGGAATAATGGAATGGGGGTTCGGAACTGTAGAATTTCCAGCAGCGCTGTGATTGGCTGGCCAACTGAAGGTGATTCCAGGAGAACTTTAGACAGTAAAGTTACCCAGTCCCAGTGGAATGGTTCTAGAGTTATATTGGGACTTTACTAAGCAATTACTCACTTACCTAAACGCAGCCAGCGAATGACGTTTGCAGTCTGTTCAGCAAGCAAGTGCATAGTATTGCATAGATGATTGATCTCTGTACAGAAAGCGACAAGTTTAAAGACCTTTGCCACAGTTTCATATGTGATTAATAGTATGTATTTACAGGAGATCCCACTGGGCCACTTGGACTGGCATGCACGGAATATCCCCTCACAGGCTCACACTGTTTTGATTGTGAGCCTTTACAAATATGTACCAACGCAACACACCGTATCCCTCTATAAACACAAGGGAAATTTTTCAAGTTGTTCCCATAGAGTTTTCAAAGGAAAGCAGGTGTGTGTGTTTGTGTGTATGTGTGACTGTTGTTTCCATACAATAGGCTGCTATAGCGAGTTTTATGAATGTGCACCTAAGATAATCTTTATTTCTATGAAACCCGTTTTGCTGAATGTAGATTAGACCAAGTGAGTCACTGCACACCTGAACAGGTAGGGTTTATATGGAACATTGCAAGCACCACAAATTCAGCTTCATGAAGGTTTTCTATGAAGAATATCCATAGTTCTTTGGTTTATAGTTTGTAACCATCTTTTCTATTGTCTCCAGTGCTGTAGATTTGTGAGTTAATCATTCTTTGCCAGTTGATTTAGATGCACATGAGTGTTCTTCAAGCCAGCTTTCAGGCAAATCTAGGTAAGGTAAGGAACGACTAAACAAAAACGCTTTTCTGAGATACTGAAATAAATACAATATCTTAGCTGTTCATTTCCTTCAGTAGGTTGCATCCACTGAGCCTGCTAATGGCATGAAGCAACAGTGATGGTCATTCACAGAGTGGGCATCAGTCTTTTTACAGTGTATTCCCTTTTTTTTGAAATTTTAAAACAGTTTGCATGAACTCTATAAAGTTCAAGAAGCTGCCCTGTCATAACTTTGGAGGAAAGAAAAAAGCATGTACGCATTACAAAACAGATACACAGATAGGAAACTTAACATGGGACAATTGTGCACCCAGCGACCGATGGGGTCTTCGCGCCATTTATCCAGCTTGAAACAGAGCAGATGAAAAATCGCTTCTTCTGTTCCATGACATGCAAAGCATATGGAATGCATACCAAGGAAAATAAACACTTTATTGTCTGATGAGGCATTGTACACCATGTTCCTTTTGTGTGCAGTTACATAATTATGTCTCGTACTTAGTGCAGGACTCACCCTTGTTTACTGTTGAAGTTAATTAGTAAGATGTGATCCTGATGTACATATTGTTCCTACCTGAGGGAGCATCTTCAGTATTTGGCCAGCCAGTCACCAAGCTAAGGAAAACATTGTTTCTTGTTTGGAATTTTTATTAGGGTGCAGCAAGACACAAACATTGAAGCAATGTAATACATGTTCCTTAATCTGATGCATCCATTTCCCATCCGAAACATGTCAAGGAAAAAATACAGCAATACTACAGTTAAAAATTAATAAGCCAGTGATTATTAATAGCACAAAATAAAGCTAATCAGAGGTTTTTAGAGGCTTTAGCTAAGATTCGTTCAAACAGAATTTTTTATTAGCCTGTTTTTAAGATCGAAACAAGCTGGACACACAAACGCTGTTCCCACACGGGGTATATTTAAGTTAAGATAAAACTGTTTGCAAGTGTTGTGTAGAAACAGTTTTGTGCCTGGTTTACCCTGTCAAGATAAATTCACAATCTGACTTATTAACAATATACAATCACCTTTGTCAATATTTGTTTCATGTATTTGCTCGCTGATATAGCATATCTTTGCTCTTTCTGCTTACAGTGTGCAAAAGGATTCGCCGATTACGCAAACAACGACATAAAAAAAATGAAACAGCGAGAAAAAGCATGAAATAAATGCTAAAACTTTACACTTTGTCTTTAATTACTATGTATTTACATAGTGGTTACTTAGTGAATACATGTGTACTTACACAGAATTACAATATTATACCCAGTTACCATGTATTGTGTAATTGTTTTGCACACTCTAACTCTAACCCTAACTCTTTTCTGATAAAATTGCGTTACATATATTGGGCCAAAAGAGTCACACATTAAGTACATTGTAACTATGCATAAGAACATTATGATTATGATTAAGTACACGTGGATTTACTAACTACTCTGTAAATATACAGTAATTAGAGACACAATGCAAAGTTTTACCTATTTGATATTTCAGTTAGTTGTGTGAATATTGCCCTTGTTATTGCATTGTGTGTGGGGTGTCTCTTATTCTACAGATGTAATCTTATGCAGTTTGGGATTCTGACTGTTCAACCTGTGGGAAATGATATCTCTTTTAATAAGAGACACTTTAGACACCTGTTAACTGTTAATCACAGAAACAGTAGCCAGGAATGTTATATATTTGTTTGGTTGAACTATATCTATATATATATATATATCTAATATATATATATGTAGTTCTCCATTTAAAAAGGTGAGGTATTTGTTTGGTTGATTTCATTTTCGGCATACCTCAGACAGTAATGTAGTTTCTTAAGCTAAATTTCAAAGAACATGTCACGCTTCATAAATCTAAAAAAATCTATTCAGTATTTGATTGGCATGTTTCACTTGAGTTCAATAATCTAGTGCTGAGACATAAACAATGAGGTTGTGCTGTGCCAAAACTACGGTAGAGCCATCAGCCACTGTCAAAACAAAAATGTTTTCCTGCCTGCCTGCCTGCCTGCCAGCCTGCCTGCCAGCCAACGCTTTCGATATGAGGACACTGAAGGGAAAACATTTTGCTGTACAGAAATATTTTTCTTCCCAGTACTATATTGTCCAGAACCATTGCATTGCACTTGTGGGGCTCCTGCATGTGTCATGACATACATCCCATTCTTTCATGTGCGATACGAAACAGGGTGGGGGGGGGGCCTCTATACCCTATTCATGTGGTTTAGTTAAGGAATTTGGAACCTGGTAGTAACTTCCTGTTTGCTTTCTCATGGTTTACCAGTTGCTTTTTAGGATATACGTGACCATAACGCAGTGCACTCCAAAAACAGCCTGAGCGACCTTATCACTGGTTTTCTTGTATTAACGCTGCTGTGGATTTTACCGTACGCATGCCACGCTGTTGAAATAGCATTGCTTCCCTTGCTGTATCGAAGCATTCATTCATTCATTCATAAGCAGAGACCCCCAGCCCACAGTGAAGCCCAGGCCAGAGCAACGTCTGGAACAAGGACCCGTATTCACAGCTGTGGAATGAGGAACGCACTGGGGCCTTTGATTGAGTCTGAAGAATTTTAAAGTCGGTAATAACACCGAGGGAGCAGATCTAAACACAGAGAGGGTTCTTTATACATTCAAGCACCTCAGGACGGGAGCATGCTTAATCCTTACAACGCCTTGTTTAATTAGAAGACTGGTTTACTTGACTATAATGATTTAAAAGACGACAAATGTAAAATCTTCTTCACTCTGCAAATTAATACCCCCCACCCACCCCAGCCCCAAGTTACCATTTATTGCACCCAGATAAAAAAAAAATTAAAAAGTATTCTAGTGGGTTCACCGGTTCAAAGGAATGCATTTTCTTTGTAGGACTTCATTCCTACATGTCTATTACTGTACATTAGCAGAAACAGCAACAGATAACTCGCATTCCAGTTCACTCAAATAGTGTGCATACATATACCATCTGCTTCATGAGTGCAGTCTAACACAGGCATTTCATGACATTAAACACAATAACTCTCCCTAAATGTTACAGGTTTAGCCTTCATGTCTGCCACCTGGGTAATGATTTACATGTTGATGAAGACATCTGGCTCAACCAGCTGTTTCTCTGTTTAAATAAAAGTATTAAAAGCCATGGAAATAGTTTTATCATTGTGATGAGCAGGCTTATGATGCATTTCTAGTATATGGTATATATATATATATATATATATATATATATATATATATATATATATATATATATATATATATATATATATATATATCAAATCGACTGCATAACATCGTGTTTGAATAGTGTGTCAATAGATAACAAAATATATTCCAGTATATTTCTTATATTATCTGTGCATCGGCCCATATGATGCACAATATATTTTGCTATGTTACTACAGAACGAGTCAACTTCTTGCTATGTCTGTGTATACGGTACATGTAACGCTTTTGATGCATAAAAACACACACATCTTACCTCTGCAGTGCGGGTGAGAGAGTAATTCTATTAATCAGGCTAAGTGATGCAGTGGGTTAATGCACTTGCCCGTTTAATTTCAAATCCAGCCTGAAATGACCCACAGTGGGCTGCAGTTTACATCACAAAACCACCAAACCAATCAGATCAGAGAGAAGCAACGTAGAGGCTGAATCGCTCCTTCACACTCCACAGGGGCAGGCAGGAGGCAGACTTGCAGTGAGGCAATGTGCTGCCATTTACACTCAGTGGCTGAGTTAAACATGTTTTAGTGCTCTAACCCCCACTGAAGGGCAGTGTCTGGCCTTTCTGCTCTGGCTGCAGAGCGAACAACAAGCACCTACAGCAATTGAGCAATCAGCAAGAAGAAGAAAAAAAAAAGAGAAAGAAACCACTGTGCACAGCAGATTTTCTGCTCAAAATGATTCATAATCTTTGGAATTTCCTCTTTTACTAGACCTGTGTCGTGACCTTTATTGTTGGCCCTTTTAAGGAAAATCGCCCTGAAGATAAACTCTCGCACTCGCTTTCAAGCACATGGCTCTTTATTCTTGATTCAATTTCTCAGTTTTCAAATTCATGTTTTTTTCTAATATGTTGGGTGTATTCAATTGACCTAAACGGAGGCCAGTCTAAAGACCACCGTCCTTTAATTGACTAAATAGGATCATGCCTGGCGTTGCGCACAGTTTTACAGACTGGGAATGCACTTGCAAGATGAGCTGTTTGATGGTCATAACCTTGAAGGGTTGCAGTGGTGGTACAATATTTAGGTCCGCTGCCCTTTAGACCAATTAAACGCATCTTGTTGACGGTGATGCTGTCCCATTGTACCTTATCATGATGGTTCTTGTGTGATTCTGTAAGTAAAGCTTGTGGGGAAAAGAATTATACGTGTACAATGCGTGGAATTGCTTTAGAGAAAATACTGGCGGAGAATGCTTTTAAACCAATGCTTTGAAAGCTACAAAAATAAAATAATAATAATAATAATAATAATAATAATAATAATAATAATAATAATAATAATAAATAAATAAATAAATAAATCGGAAAGCAGGCTTTTATAAAATAACAAAAATACAGTTGTATTGTTTTAACCCATTTTACATCTCCTTTTGTCTCTATTCATATGTTGTAATCATTATTTGGTAACACTTTGCATTCAGTGTCTCTAATTACTGTGTATTTGCATAGTGGTTACTTAGTAAATACACATGTACTTATACATAGTTACAATGCTATTTTGCATAGTTACAATGTACTTAATGATACACCATTGTATTGGAAAAGGGTTAGGATCAAGTTTAGGGTTAGGAGGTTAGGGTTATATCATGCATAAAATGTACACATGAAGTACATTGTAAATATGCATAATAACATTGTGAGTACACATGTATTTACTGAGTAACTGCTATGTAAATACACAGTAATTAGAGACACAATGTAAAGTGTGACCCACTATTCACTATCTCTATCAACTTAGCAGTCTGTGACTGAGCAGATTCCATTCAAAAACAGGACTGATATATACAGCTATATTTTAACATGCATATTTATTATTTCAAAGCTTGCACAATTTCTATAAAGTCTGCTCAATTGCAGCACCTGGCTGATTTTGATGAATCGAGACTCCTAACACAGGGCTCCTTGTGTAGCGTGCTGTCAATAACACTCCAGAAGAATTCCTCTGCTTCCTGGTTTTTCAGTTTAGTTTGGGTTTCAGGAGAAATGTGTGCGCAGCTAATTTTTAACAGTTGCTAAACTGCATAGCATGCATAACTTGAAAGCAGTCCTGGAGAACAGCGTGAGGTTTGTGGAGAGGAGGGGTCGATCTTCATCTTACAGTATGTTAAAGCACAGTTTGAGACAAATTCATTCTTACAGCTCTTCTAATGTTTTAAAGACTCCACGTTGACTTGCTTTATCCAGCCACAACATCATAAATGCACAAGCTGTGCAGCAGATATTAGGGTCCCACCTTTACAATCTTTTAGTAATAGTGTGGACTTTGTCAATGTCTTCGATGCTGAAATGCACACGAATCAAAATTAAAAAAAAAAAAAAAAATTAAAAAAGACTTCTAGTCAAAACAATTGGCCATGAAAGTTTTACTTAAGTATCTTTAGCACTTTGAAATAAATAAAACGTAATTTATTTTATGTAATTTTTAAAATACCTAGTGTGTAAGTCCCCCAATGTAACTTAAAATACCAGTGGTTGTGTTTTGTCTAACACTAGCATGGTCTTTTTGAGGCCAGCAAATATTCTGCAGTTAATCTTCTTGCTGCAGGAAAGTTTGGTCTTGGGTGCACTCGACTGTGTTGTTGGAGCGTGTCTGTCGAACTGAGAAAGTTTACAATACCTGCGAGTGTGCAATCACAGGTACTTGGAAAGGGTTTCCACTACAAAACAACAGCAGCCTTGCTTTGTGGACTGGAGGCTGTTTCAGTGTTTATTTTTCCAACCCAAACATACTCTCACAACCATGAGGGACATGTGCTGGTAAGTGCTGTGCATTCTTATCTCTGTCATCGTTTCCGTAGGGGCACAAAGGTCACGTAAACATTGGCTGCCTCACACCATGTTCCCTCAGCTCTTACTATCAAGAGGAAACATCTTTCACAGAACAGGAAGGGCTCTTCTCTAATTGGCCTGGTGCAAGCCTCTGACAACCTTTTTGCAGCCAATCAGGAGACAGATATTTTAAGAGCCGGTATATAAGGAGGAACTCGCAGCTCGTGCCCCTCACAGACACGCATCATTCACGGGGACAGCAGTTTCACTTCGGAAATAACTTTTTTGATTAGTATTTTCCCTTCAGTACAGTGTTGTGTAAACCGTAAAAATTTAGTTTGTGGCGTGACTAACTTTTTAGTTAGGGATACGGTCTATTAACGGAAGCCCTTGCAAATGTAAAATGTAGCAATATTATAGTCACTCCATCTGTAGCCTTTCAAATTAATACAATTCGTTACAAATACCCATGGCTTAAGTGCAATACACTATCCAGTATTGGGGTCATGTTGCCTAACCAAGTTTATATATATATATATATATAGTTATATATATATATATATAGTATTACCATCATTGGAGCCATCATGATCACTGCTTGGCATTACATTATAGGCAATTAAAACTTTTCTTGCAAATGTGAATGCTTAACTAAAGACTAACTTTTGACATGGTTTTGTTTTTTTTTATATTGGTGTACTCTTTAAGAGTGTCAATTCTAGTCTGTTTACAGTGTTAAAGCAATCAAGCACGGTGTGAGGGGGCGCTGTGCTATTGTTGTTTACACTGTATGATGCATGCAAGTTCTTTCCTAGTAAAGGTGGGTTGCCATTTCTCAGTAGATAACAGGGTGGACTCTTTTACTGATTCAAAACTTGAATTGGGATAACCCCAGTGAAATGTATGACCCTTTTGGGGAGGGCGGGGGTCCCAAAAGAGCAGTAAAATTCATGAAAAACAAACAAAGCACAAATCAAGAAGATTCATTGCTAACACAATGAAAAGAATACACAGACTGATAGTGGTGCTGGAAGCTGGTGAACTGATTCACATTGTGAGCTCTGCGTTAGGACACACTGTGATAGGGTAAGAGGACAGGTAATCAGGTATCCCACGAAACTAACAGACTTTAGTTCAGTGCTGCAGAAAACACTGCTGGGGTGAAATGATCAAGGAAGTACAAGTGTATGTGTAGTGTGCAAGCAAGGCATGAAGACTAAAAACTTTCTTTAACACTTTAACAAAAATGTGAGACCTATGCATCTAATATACAGCAATGTATGCAATGCGTGAAATTACTATAGAGAAAAGTAGAGCACACATGCATTAGAACTGCATTCTGCTGTTTTAATTTGCTGTGCACATGTAACTGAAAATCTTGGGAAATTGTCAAATTAGTGACTGTCTATCTATTTAATTGATGACTTTAATAGGCCACACATGCAATTATTGAAAAATGCAAAGAGAAAAAAGACACATAGCCACAAATGTTAGACTTTTTAGATTCAGTTTAAGATACCTAATTAAAGCACAAAGTGGTTTGTTTCTTTCTCTCTGATTATTGACTGAAAACGGATATTCTCACATCCAGTTTTCATGCAGGTAAGACATAAAAGGATATACAACTACAAATCTTGAGGTGTTCTGATAAATCTGCACGCTACTGTAAGTTTAAAGCACATAAGACGCAAGGAATAATTTTGTTTGCTACAAGCGCTTTAAGAGAGTTGAGCCGTGGCATCTCCCATCTGGAATGACGGTGTGCTCTACGCATGCAATGTTTTTAAAGACAATACTGTTGTGTTTTCTTAGCGCTTCTGCTGTGGCGCTCTGGGTGTAGACACTGTGCTGACAGTGCAAAGTCTTGCTCCACACCACCACCTCCAGAGCCTTAACTGCCCCTCCTGGATGACATGATAACAGCTTGCGCTAATGGAAACACTCAGTGCGGAGCTGATGCCTCGACTCTTAGCGGTGATTCCGTTGAAAAGGTGACTTTCCCATGCGATTATCTAGCTTGGAGCTCAGATGTCTGGCTTCCACACAAGCATTCAGATGCATAGGAAATTACATCACTGTGCACAAGTATTCCCAAGGCCAGCAAATGTTACAATGGGGGGGTGCAAAGGTATTTCAAATGGTCAATTTGTATTAGCCCAGCAACCCCTTGGTTTGGGTGTTCATTATACCCAATCAAGCATGCAACTGTGTTAGAAGTAATATTACACTGTAGACAAACCACACCAAATATTTTTAAATCCAGGGCTGTCCAGGTAAATGGAAAGTAATGAGAGGCCACAACATTAAGAACAGTAATTGAACGCAATTAAACATAATCTTGAATGAATGCTTTTTCTAATCTAAATAATTCTGACTTGAGTTTGGGTGCTATACTTTCACTACCAGAACCTGTTTCCACCAGAGGACTGGATGGAGTTAACATTTTCCATCATACTCTACTTTTTCCAATCTTAACCCACCCACTAAAAATATAAAATAGTCCTTGTTTAAAAAGCACAAATACACCGAGGACAAAAATGAAAATCTACACATGGCAGTCTGAATGTTTTTTTTTTTTTTTAAGGTTTATTATATTTTTGCGTAGGTGGTTCCAATGTTATCCATCGTTACATAAATACAACCTGAAATCTCGACCATTTAGGCTTCTTGGTTTATATAGAAGTTAGAAAAAAGATCCCATGTTTATTTATACCGGGCTCAGTTTTAGCACAACGAGAAAGGAAACATTTCAGACTTTTTTTCTTTTCAGATTTTGAAGAAAAGAAAAGTAGTTTTGGACCTTCAGGGAAGTTCAATAAGTTGTCCATAAATTACAGTTCATGACTGGCCTTTTGTATATATATATATGGTATATGGTATGGTATATATATATACCATTTTCTAGTACGCAAAAAAGCCTTAAATCCTGAACTACTGGGATATTGAGACACAAACTGAAAAGGACTGACAGAGAGTTGATCACAAGGAACGCAGTGTACTAATTGGTAAAATGATTTCATAGGAATGGAGGTGTGGAGGATTGCCATTGATTATCATTGAATGGAGGTGTGGAGGATTGCCATTGATTATCATTGAATAAAGGTGTGGAAGAATGCCATTGATTATCACTGAGCCTCTGGGGGGTGAACCCCGATGTCAAGAGTTCCCAAACGCTAGTAAAATGGTTCCAGTCAGCCAACATTTACATGAGTCAGATTTATAATGACGAAACAGGTGCCAAGCACAAAGAAGTTCGGAAATAGGGAAAAAAAAACACACACACACACATGTTTAGGATTCCAGCCATGACGCCTTCACACATGAATACTGAGAATTGACTATCTGAGCTCAGTAGAAGGAAAGGAAGGGAGCCAGCCATAGCCAACAGCACTGGTATACCGGCTGACCCTTTAGCCTTGGCTAATCCTGCCAGATCCACTCGCAGACAATCTCTCTTAATCATCCTTCAGGAGGCAGAGGAAGCTCAGTCGCGTCCTTTTCCGAGAGGGACAATGCGCTGAGAGAAAGCAGCCTGTGCACTTTAGCTCCTGGTCCCTGTGCTGAGTTCTGGAGGTCCCTGCCCAGCTCGCTGTATGAAAATGGCACCATCACAACTGTCTGCTAAGCTGCACCTGTTTTTGTGCTGTCGGTGCTGAGCGGATAACGATGGCTGTTGAGTTTTTCAGGTGTGATCACACTTACAAATTATCCCACTTTGCAGATTCTGTTAAAATAATTCAACTCAAACAATTAGCTTTATCCAGCACATTTATCCAATAATGTAATTCTGTCAATCATTTCACCTTTATAACGCAGGGATGGAAATAAGATTTATATTGCATGGCAGTTTCACCCCTTCCTTGTTTCTTCCTGTGAGCTTGATTAGCCACAGTGTATAGGTAACAAACTCAGATGTGTTATTAAACTCATTAAAACCAGGAATGGATCACACCGCTGTACAATGGGAGTTGTATTTCCATCCTTGCAACAGATACAAAAACAACACTTTTCACCTAATGACAGGAAATGACATCTGAACAAAAATATGATTAAACCCTTAACAATTTAGACAGTCTGGAACCAATGGAGCTACACTGCTGTCCTCCCCAGCTGATCACAGTAAAAAAAACATATGCTCTTCTTGCAATATTTTGCACCGATTGAAAAGTGCCACAGGAGCTCTGTTATGGGTTAGGCTGATTGATCTACGCTGATTTAGCAGCACTGATGACCATTCCAGTTCAACATGAAGCTGTGTCACAGACATGTGCCTCAATATTAGAAGTGAACTTGGCGACCCTTCTTGGCTAATCTTTATCTAGAAACCTAACTGCTCCATGTGGTCTGACAATGCTTTGTGATACTTCGAGTTTGTATGCAAGATTTATTATTATTATTATTATTATTATTATTATTATTATTATTATTATTATTTATTATTATTATTATTATTCTTTCCATGTCAGTTTACCTAAAAGCCATTTAGTAGACATGGACGGGCGTGTCTGTGTGGTCATTAAATGCTGAGGTTCAGTTTCTTCTTATATACAAGCCATAATTATATACAAGCCACATTAGCGGTGTGTTTCTGCTCTGTCCCCAACCCCCCCCCCCCCCCCCCCCCCCCCTCTCTCTCTGGCTGTTTTTTTATAAAGTTAGCTAGATTTCTGAGAATGCCTGTGCTTTATCAAAGTGTCAGTTGGCATAAACATCGAGTTTGTAAAGCAAAGCTAGAAAACAGTGGTCTATCTCGCTTCCTCTATCTAGAGATGAGCGATAAGGTTGTTACTCTGAAGAACATGCATGCTACCGAAACTGACAATGCTGAAATAGCAAAGTAGTGTGCTTTCTACAAAGTCACTCCAACGTACCCAACCCAGACCTCGCTGTCCACCACTGAAAGTGTTCTGAGAGAGGAATTCAATTTACCCAGCCATATTTCACTGTACATTTTACACCTCAAATAAAGAAAATGACCCACATACTACTATCACTGCTGAATGCAGCTTAGAGATACCAAAATTAAAAGCTAAATATAACTCTTTTTTTTTCCAGCTTTGTCGCAGATACGAAATTCCTACATTTTTATAAAAGGTTTCTTAAGAAGAGCGTTCTGGAACATCATCTATAATCACGAAACATTTAGGCGGGGATGAAAATAAGACTCCCATTTCATAGCAGTTTGATCCATTTCTGGTTGTACTATGCTTAGTAAGAGACACCTGCGCTTGTTACCTTTACACTGGGGCAAATAAAGCTCATAGTAAAACCTGGAATGGGTGAACCTGCTGCGCAGTAAGAGTCTTATTGCTATCCTCAGTGTCTTCAAGGTTTCAACACAGACTTTTGTAACTTTGGTTTATGTGAAATGGCTCTGATATAAAAAAACAACAAACAAACAAAAAAAAAACCAAAAAACGCTGTGTTGTTTCCTTCCAATTCTGCAAAATGAAATGTTTTTCCTTTCAGAAATTAAACGCATCGGGGAGGGGAAGGGCTTTAAAAATTAACCCAGAGTGACATAAACCATATTCCAACGGGATCCTTCAGACATTTCTCCAGTGCATTTGATATAACCCAGATGACAAAGCACGCAATTTAGGAGAACTAAATGTTATTTAGTCAGCACTAGAGGTTTCTGGCTGAGCTGTATTGTTTTTTTTGACAAATTTGAAGAGCTGGCCAAAGTAGCCCTGGCCTGCAAGATTGTAATCAGAATCGTCAAAGAGTTGCATCATGCATGGGGCCCAGGTTGGGGGGGCACCTGTAATGTGGTGCAGATGTGCGGGCAGTCAGAGGCTCAGAGGGCACTGGGAGAGCTTGAGCAATTCAATGATTTTTAGTTGGGCAGCAAATTGCAAGCAGCACTTTCAATTAGCCTTGACCAAAGCTAACCAGGACTACACATGCACAGCCTAAAGCGAGTCAACAATTTAGAATGCATGTACAAAAGGTTACGGTTTTAAGGAACTAGCATTTTAACTAGCATCTCTCTCTCTCTCTCTCTTTCACTCTCTCTAAACGCAAAGCATACGAGCAAACAAGAATGTTACATAGTTTTAGATACAATAAATGTAATAGACAGTACATTTGTCTCTATTAAGTAAGCAGAACACAACTTGCATTAGGATTTAACTTAAGCATACCAATGCAATCCACTATAAGACTCAACTTACAATAACCATGAACAGAAACAACCACTTAGTAATTCCTCATCAGGCATTGTCACCTGCTGGCAGATCGCATCCAATCCCACATCCACTCCTTGCCCATTGAAATGTTAGGATTTTCAATCTGCAGTCACTCTCAATGTGCTATCAGGTGGAAAAAAGGGTATACGTTTCACAGCAGACAACAGCAATCAATTAAGTGAGGAATTCAGCAGGACTTTTAAAACAACCGTGCTGTTTGTTTGTTCTTCTGAAAACTGCATTACTGGTACAGTCTCTTTCCGAACCAGTCAGACAAGCTGAAGAACAGGACAAACTCGCTCTGACCAGCTTTATAAGCAGCTGGCCTTTGGGAATAGTGTCGCTGCTGTCACTCAAAAGGCAGAGCTGGAAACAGCAACACTGTATTGTGTACCTAGTCCCTGGAAGAGGCTCCAAGGAAAACCAAATTATGTCTCATACTGTATATACGACATCTGAACCACTCAGGCCTGGCTACTGATCACGAGACACCCTTTCATTAGCTTCGTTTTCACATTGATAGGTTTTGTCTTGAGAGCTCTATTGTTGAACGGTTTTCATATATATTTCAATCTTTTTTTTTTTGTAATGCACGAAACAGGGTTTCAAATCCTCTGGCTGGTTCTGGTCATCCAAATTGTCAGTTTCCTCCTCGTGATGCCATAGTCACTCTCAAATGTATTTTTAATAAGAAATGACTGCTCAATTCCTTATGCACTGTAAGGGGTTAAAACTCAGAGGTTTAAAACACCCTGGGCCTCAGCAGAGCTCTCTGAATCATGTCTAACGTTGCAGCCCCCCTGGTGGGTATCGGGTGGATTGAAAGATATGTTGTGATTCCCAAAAGGTATAGAGAGGTCAGAGTGAATCTGAACAAGACTAATACATTATCTCAGACAGCTTTGATATGTCATACCAGCACCAACCTGCTCTAAAACCCACCCAGCAATTACATAATCCCCATGTGGACATCCCCAGTCAAGGAACTCCACAGCACTCCAGTCACTGGACAGGCACATGCATCAAGCAGTTACTACCGGTTTCCATGGAGATACAAAACAATCTGTGACAGGAAAATGCCTCTCCTCTGTTGTGAAAATGGAAAAAACTGAAGTTTTGACCGAATGACATCATCTACTAATTTCATTGAGTTTTATCTACTTAAACCAAGAATTATTGAGCACTATTAATAAAAGTAAAGGCAGACTTTGCTCATTTTTTAATTGATTTATTTAAAGACCGTTTGGACTATTTTACTCAAGTCTGTACTTCATCAAACCTGTTTTTAGCTCTTTAATCTAATGTTAGCGATTCTAATCTAACCGTGGACTGAGCTTTGTTTGTTAGATAGTGCATGATGAAATCTCTTTTTGTTCTTTTTTTGGCACTGTACAGTAGTTGACATTTGTAGTCCCTTCTGTTAATAATTAGACACTAGATGCTGGCTGATCTGTTATCAATAGTTCAATACTGAAACATCAGTGTATGGTTCAATTACACGTATCCCTATGCTGTGAGTCTCCATACCGTGCTTGAAGCCTCTGCATCATATCTTCTCGTATGCTTGCCAATCCTACACCCACAAACCAGCTTGACTTGACAAACACACATAACAACAACAACAAGGTTTCCACTGCTGAGCAGCAAAGAACACTGGCCACACAAACATGTTTTCCACAGCGAGCTCTACAGCGCTGGGCTGTTTACCCTCAACGCTGTCGTTTGTCATCGCTCTGCAAAACACACACACAGCGTGCATGTGTAGAAAACCCTGTTGGTTTTTGATCTCAGAGGCTTACAGATCTGGTAACCTCATTTGAGCTGTAGAGAGCCACTTGAGGTGCAACGCCCCATGCACCAAGAGTTCAGTTTGCCACAGAAGAAGCCGAGGTGGTTTGAACTGACTGTTTGTTCTTTAAACAGGTGAAAGGTGACTCTGTGGGTGACCTTACCAAGAACTTCAAGCTGCACATTTCTTAGAAGCTGCCAACGACCTTATGCAATCCAATTGCTACTGCTGACCAGGGACTTTTCCTCTTTTCTAATCTCTGCAGGCATTCCTCTCTCATACACAAGCTTAGAAAGGGTTTTACTTTAATACTCTCTTAACATCTTAAATGACTAGGAGCAAGGTACTGCAGTAGGCTATTGCAATAACCCAACCTGGATGATTAGTCTACAGCTATGGCCAAAAGTTTCGCAAAGCCCCATAGAATTAACACATTTTGCTTCATAAAGTCGAAATGAAACCTACTGAATAGTGTAACGTTAACATTTTGAATTACATACCACTTTGTAGATTAACTAGTTTACTTCACGACAAACTGGCATTTCAAAATCTAGCATGAAATACTGTACTACTATTATGGTTTGCAGTAGACTTTTGCAATATCATTTTGTAATTTCTTTGATTACATGATGTTAAATAAAAGATCTAAAATTTTGTTCATATGGTTTTTTTTGTAAGTCTCAATCCTAAAATCCTAGACGATGCAAAAACATTTGGCCTCAGCATAACAATTTTAAAATACTCCCAAAAAAATATGCAAAAAATCTGTATCTCTAGATATCTCTACTTAGAAAGAAACTGTCGGTTTCACCTCACAGTTGCTTTTATTTGTGATATGAATTCATGACTTTCAATTAACAAGGAAACGGCATCAGAAAGCAACCCCAGGAAACGTGAAACCATTAACTGCACCTGAAGCAGGTCGCTTTCTTAAACAGCTTTTCTAAAGATCACAGCTCTGTTTGTGAGAAAGCACGAGCAAGATTAGTCATAATAAGGCGTTAGCTTATGTCAACCG
Organism: Polyodon spathula; assembly: GCF_017654505.1. NCBI lineage: Eukaryota > Metazoa > Chordata > Actinopteri > Acipenseriformes > Polyodontidae > Polyodon > Polyodon spathula. The sequence continues at coordinate 4,528,171 of NC_054560.1, forward strand.
TTTTATAACCCTTTAACAAAAAAAATAAGAAAGCAGCCCAATTTCAGAATTGCTTGCAGAAGCAATCTCATGAAAGGAAGTGGTTATAGTACACACAAGTACATTCACTTTTCAAGTGATGATTTGCAGAAAAGTTGATTGACTTGAATAGAAATATTAACAGTTGAATGTTTAGGCTTTATGTGTTTTTAATAAGCCAAGGAGAAAGCTTAGCATGCAACAAGAGTATATTGAGAAAATCGTGTAGTGGCTTTGTATCTCCTCTCCAGTAAGTTTTCATGCACTTAGTACTTTGCATACTGCAGTAAACTGTATATGAATATGTGGAATATATGCCTATAATGATTGCATGATATGACTAGATATATGATATTCCTGTAGAATTCCCTGTTCACATGCTTATCAGAATTTAAAATGCATGTCAATTTGCTTTATGTGACCTAATGGACAGTGAGCTTATTATTATTTTTTAATTATGCTAAATATGATATGATTGTTGGCAATATTATGGTATCCTAAACCTGCCCTTACTCTGGAAATGTCTGCAGAGCTAGATATTGTAAAATGAATTACAAAACCCACTACAAAAGAAAGACAATAAAAAAACAAACAAACACTAAAATGACGATTAAAGCATCACTGTTACTGTTTTCTGACATTCTGAAATTCAAACAAATTCAACTTGACGGAAACAAACATGATGGCCGAGATATAAAGTATATTATGCAGCAGTCAGCAAGCCAGATGGATAACTTGAAGCATATATGGAGCTACTGTAAATCAAGATCACTACAACAGGTCTAACAAAATGCTGTCTCTTACTTAATAATCCGCATGCAGTTACTGGACATATCAGACGAGGGCTGTTTGACACAGCAAGGGTAGAGTCAATATATTTGGCACAGAACATGTTTTCTTTGAAAGTGCTGGCTGTGTTTCTCTGTTTGTATAAAACACAGATCAGACCGCCAGGGCAACTTACCACAGTGATGTCATGAGGTCACTGGTGTCATGATATCACAGCAGAATGAATAAAGGGCCTGATGATGTCACAAGCTCCATCAAAGTCTACAGAGCGGGTCACACGATCCCTTATAAACAGTATGAGGTAGGTTACGGCACAGCAATTCAATCGCGTTAGATCAGCGCTGGAAAGCACATGAGCCAGCTGCACACAACCGAGCAAGATAACATTGACACCAGACACTGGCTGAGTGCACGAGGCAGCAGCTCCACAGACACTGGCTGAGTGCACGAGGGAGCAGCTCCACAGACACTGGCTGAGTGCACGAGGGAGCAGCTCCACAGACACTGGCTGAGTGCACGAGGGAGCAGCTCCACAGACACTGGCTGAGTGCACGAGGCAGACACAGGGCTTCTCAGCAGAAAATCAGCATCAAATACAGAGAGACCATCAAATACAATGAGACCATCAAATACAGAGAGACCATCAAATATAGAGACCATCAAATACAATGAGACCATCAAATGCAATGAGGCCATCAAATATGAGAAAAGGCCATTCAGCCCATCAAGGCTTGTCCCTTGTTAGCACACCATTTTCCCCTACTGGAGTGATCAAATTTAAAAGCACAGAATCTAGTTTTTTTTAAATATTCCCAGTGTTTTAAATGCTACTGCTTCACGAGCCGGACTATTCAATGCATTTATAACTCTCTGTGTTAACAGCATGGTTCCCATTTTCTGTTCTAAACACCCAAACAGTTTTGACAATGAAGGTTTTGTCTGGTACAGATTAAAATGTACCCCAGTCTATAGTTGTATGCTGCATTGCTTTTCAATGTAAAGTATTCTAGAACTTTTCAACGGATACATTTGTTTCAGTTGAAAGGCTGTACGTTTTTTTGAAGAATCACTACAGATATCTGAAATTTTAACAATAATATTCCAATGTAAATTTGTGAAGGGGAGTAGGGAGAAATAAATATTCTGTATTAGGGTTATCAATGGTACTCATCACAGAGAGTCTCAATTAGCATAATACTGTTTGAGAAACAGGCGAAGGATCATTTCTTCCTCTATAAAGATTTGTGCCACACTTCACACTTACATCTGCTTACTAAATGTGTCATCCAGGTCCCAGTATAAGAATTACAATGGAATATTTGTATTGTGCATTCAGCGGGATGACAGAGGGATAACAAGGACCACTCTGGATCACAGGCATGTTTAATTGGTCGGCCTGCCCGCTGGGGGACTGCATGAAAAGATGGGTCACGTCAACGGGTGCCCACAATAATCTAAACACTGGACGTGAGACAGTCCAGGGACAAAGTGGAGTTCTACCAAGCTCTGAGGGTGTGGCTGCAGTCATACCTAATAAAACAGTCCTGTAATTTTACTCAGCAGATGCACACTTTAATAGCAGTTGAATTGCTTTTATTGTTTTATGGGTAAATGCTTTTCATCCCCTAATAAAATGTTTACGATTCAAATGTAATTATACCGGAACAAGCAAATGGCTTCCTATTACAATAGTTGAACACTGAACACAGTCTCAACTGTTAAAGATTTCAGGTCACTATCCAAAAGAAAACATATTTTTACACTAACTAATCAATCGCAAATAAGCACATGTTTTAAAATATTACTAATATGTCTTAACACTGAATGTACCCCAAGTCATATCCAGCAGATAGATGTTGAGTTCCTGACAATTATTTTAAAGTGCCGCCAACGTCTCTAGAACACTTTTGTACTAGGAATACCATGACCCTGTTACTGTACACTTTGCATGAAGTGTCTTTATTGCTGTGTATTTACATAGTAGTTACTTAGTAAATACATGTGTACTTACACATCATTACAATGTTACTATGCATAGTTAGAATGTGTAAATCTTTTTTGCATGATGCAACCCTAACCCTTTTCTGATATAATTGTGTACTTGCATATGGGGTGCAAACATATTTACACATTAAGTACTTTGCATAATAACATTGTAATTATGTGTAAGCACACTTGTATCTAATATGTAAATACACAACAATTAGAGACACTTAAAGTGAACTTTTCCCCACGGTCCATGATCCCAGGTACAGAGATTTAGAGTGTATAGGTAATTCTTAGCGTGCCTGTTTATGTGAATCAATCAGTTCAGCTCGGATTATTAAAAGGAGTAGCTGATTCGTGCGCTTGATTTTTTCGATCTCTCATTAGCTGCACAGACTCTGAAACTGGCAACAGCTCCATGTCAGCGGTACTTCAGTGTTTTTTGCTACCAGCCCTGCGGTTAGCAAACCTGCTTCCTGTCGCTCTACACATTGTCAATCTCAAGGTACGTTTGATTGAAACTACTTTCAAATACTAATACTGAAAGTGTGAAGCAATGAAACAGGAGGTGGCTTTATCTGATCACTGATTAAAATGAAACAGGAGGTGGCTTTATCTGATCAGAGAGCAACCGCAAACATATCTGAGCTCGAACTCAAAATGAAAAACACAGGTTTAAAAAAAAATAAAAGATTTACCAAGAATCCTGCACCTGAGATCGCAACACCAAACCGTTGTTTGTTCCGGTTTTTTTTTTTTTTTCTTTTAATAAGGTAGCTGATTGCCACTCCCTTCCCGTTGTTTTGTTGATTAAAACCTTAACCATAAACGCAGCCTCAGAATGAATCTCTGGTTTTAAAACACTTTATTTTTTTTGTTGCTTATCTTATTAATTAAAAACAGTTAAATGAATCCTGTACTATAATGATATCTTTCTTGGTAACGATTACCATTACCAGTACATGTTTTTGAGGTCAAAATCACACACACACACACACACACACACACACACACATATATATATATATATATATATATATATATATATATATATATATATATATATATATATATATAGATATATATAGGGAAAGTGTGTTTGAACTACAAACAGTGAAGGTACTTATCAACTTTGATGCCATGCGTACGATTTATTATTATTGAATCAATTTAACTTTAGTTAAATGATGTATCAATTTTCTATTGTTAAAAGATAAAATACATATATATATATATATATATATATTATATATATATATATATATATATATAGTATACATATACATATTAGTAACACACACACACACAACACACACACACAGACATTTCTTATATATTTATTAATAAGCAGAAGCAGATAATTAACCTTGGGGAAAATTCAATAAACAAATACAGCATGCTACAAAATATAATTAGTTCAGCCAGTCTGACTGGTTAGGTTGCTCAGTGCTGTCCAACCAGAACGCAGCATTTCACAAAATACAACCAATCCTCTTGGTGCTACACGTCAAAGGGTATCAGTCAAGCCAATACGGCATTGCAAAATCCCGAAACGCCACATTGCCTCTACCCTAACAAGCATGATACATACATGTTTTATGTATGAAGCATGAACACACAGCTGTCATGAAGTGCATTTTACCAGCACCAGATCATTGGTTAATCATGTACACAATGCTAATGACAGATGTCTCCAGCGGTGATGAGAAGTAGTGCACGATGCTCTCTCTAGCTCTGCCTCTCTCTCTGCATGGTTCCTAATAGGGGATCTCACAAGAACTCAATTGCTGGTGGACAGTTCAGGGTCTTGCATGGGCGGGGGAAAATCCTGGCAATTGAGTAATGCAGTGTAGGTGGCACATACAGTACAGAGAGACACAGCAATGAACTGCAGCAACCTTTCCAATGAACCACAAAACCAGGACATGGAGCAGGGTCCGTGGCAGATGGTCATATAAGTCCTTGTTTTCTTTGAAAACCAAAGAAATAAAAAACTGCATTATTAATACTAATCTTGCCCATTTATTAGTGTCAAACGCAAACTCTTATACGTAACCTTTGATTGATTTATTTAGCTATGCTGTTTTTTGGGTGGTATGTTCATTAAATCACTGCTAGCAGGTTCATAGAGAATGCAATACAGACAACACATGCGCTTCTCATTTTAAATTACCCATGCAGGACAAAGAACAAAATTAGCCAGGCTAGCATTTTGAACCTGTATTGAAACCTGGCAAGGAAGCTCTTTAAATCGTTTGTCCTTTAGACAGGAACTCTGTGCCATCTGAAGGAAGCCCCACAAACATAACAGTGACCCCAAACATAATGCTGGGACTGTGGTTGCGCTAGTCCAGAGGGGTCAGTTTCTGCTCAGAGGTCAGTCTGTGCTGCAAGTGAACGATTAATCACATGATGAGGTAGATTCCATGTGATTTGAATATGTCATGGTGCACTATTGGGGGCTTAATACCAGTTCAATCCCAGCTCAGCCACTGACTCAGTGTCTGTGACACTCAGTTAATCACTTAACCTCCTTGTGCTTCGTCCTTCAGGTGACACATAAAACAAGCAAGGTCCTATTGGGAGTGACTCTGCAGCAGCATTTGTGATGCATATGTGAGGGAGAATTTCACATGTTCTGGTAGCCAGGTCTTCCCTTACATTATGGGAATGCATAATAAGAAAATTAATTACCCCAGACTTCTTTTGAGTCTAAATTTTCACTTTAGAATTTTTTTTTTTTAAAGCTGAGACATTGTTTATATGATGCAGCCAGATCAGAGTGCAGCAGAACAGGACCCCTGCAGGGTGAAAAGGTCAAAAAGGGCCCCAGAAGGGAGTGGAGCCCCCCAATTTGCCTGAAATAATTTGCACCGCCCAAAACACTTTACAATTACTTTTAAACATAATAAAATAATTGCAGCATTAAAATACATTTAGAATAAATGAAAACTAAGTGGTTACACTTGACTCCTTACACATAGATCCATGATCCTAGGTAGAGCGCGTACAGGTAATTCTTATGGGTTAAACAGGGTTAGTGTGTCGGTTTATGTGAATCAATCAGTTCAGCTCGGATTATTAAGAGGAGTAGCTGATTCGTGCTCTTGATTTGTCAGATCTCTCATTAGCTGCACAGACTCTGAAACTGACAACAGCTCCACGTCAGCGGTACTTCAGTGTTTTTCGCTACCAGCCCTGCGGTTAGCAAACCTGCTTCCTGTCGCTCTACACATTGTCAAGCTCATGGTACGTTTGATTGAAACTACTTTCAAATACTAATACTGAAAGTGTGAAGCAATGAAACGGGAGGTTTCTGATAGACTGGGACCTAGGAGTCCCGTGAGGCTCCAACGTGATTCCATGTGTTATCATACAGGGCTAGAATAAGACAGACTGAAAGGGTTAATGGGGATTTCCTGGTGTGTGTATTTGTATTATATTAGCTAACATGCATGATTAATAAATACTGAGGTAGGATTATTAATAATACACATAAATTCCAACTAAATAAAAAGCTACATACCTGGATTCCCAAGGAGAAGAGTTTAGACCCTTAGCTTCCCTTTAGCCCTATCTTTACCCCTACCACTACACCTTATCACCTCCAAAGAAACCGAGTAAGACAGTGGAAACACTAAAAACATTCAGCTGTGGAATATGTTTGTTCGAGACGGAGTGTTCTGGGTTACAGGGCGGACAGTACACAAAAGCACACACAAAGAATGCAACTCTTGGTCTGTAATTTATCTAGACGACCAAAGCTGCAGTTCAAAGCTGGTTAAATTGTTGGCTGCAGGTCACAGCATTCAGAGATGTAACCTTTGGAATCGCAAGCCAAAGATCAACCACAGGGATGCAGACAGCGGAGTGTGTCACTGTCATTGCTGTCCTCTGCTCCAGGAACGGAGCCCTGCCTTAACACAGAACAGTTCCCATCTCAACCACATGTTTTATATACCAAGCCAGCTTTATAGAGCTAAATATAAACTAAACCATAATCATCTTGCAAGTGTTCAAACCCTAACAGAAAAAGAAAATTAACCACCACAAACAAAATGTAAGCTGAAACGTTGCAAAGCGCCGCTGTGAGGCTGTGACTAGAGCAAAGTTGAGGCAATACAAAAAACCAGGAAAGCTAAGTTCCCCTGTTCAGTTAATATATACAATATAAAGCGACTTGTTCAGCAAAGACCCCCCCCCCAGCGCCATGTCGATCATACCAGTGAAATGCAATTTGTTTAAAAAGGCATTTCACCAGGTGTCTGTGCTAAATATTAACAAACAACAAAACACAAGTGGATTGATGAGATGAAAAACCATGCACCTGGATTTTTGCAACAGATTGTGTTAACCCATGATACTGGCTCTACCTGTTTTTGTCGGTGTGCTATTGGGTGGCTATATACTTGCAGACGGGTAATAATTCTGATGAATGAAACTTGGGACAATGAGCCCTTTTTTCCACTGTAAAGATAAGACATGACTTCATTTATTCAGCATGGTCAAGAACAGATGCTATGACACCATCTTCTGTGACTACTCCCATTTCATAGTTTCCTTCAACATTATATTGTCTCTCCTTAAAACTGGGTTATTTCACTAAAATAAATGATCATTTTCAACTCAGCTTGAAGAACTTGATAAGAGTTTTGAAATGCTCAGACTGTACCTACTGCATGTAGGTTTTCCATATGAACGTGTTGTTTGTTAAGAGCTGGTAAACAAGTGACCAGTAAAATAAAATGAAACAGACCAAGCTTGAAGTGAGTATTCAAGCATGATGAGAATCCATCCTTGATAAAAACCAAGTTAAAACAAAAAACAAAACAAAAACTACACTATGTAACACAATTTTTGTTCCTGGGTAGTAAGTGTTATTTCCTAATTGCTTATGCCTCAAAAGTATAGAAAATGGCTATTATTCCCCACAAACTTTGCTTTTGTGACCAGGACAGTGATATTTCAAAATATCACTATTTCCAATGGGAAAACGGTCAAATGTGTGTCTTTTCGTTCACATATAGTCAGAAAAAAACAACATATGAATCCAAATTAACATGTATTTATACTAAAGTAATACAAAAATGACAACAAAAGATGTAGAAGTGAGTAGTTTTTCGAGATTTACGATTATACTGTATTTAACATTTATACATGTTAATTTGGATTCATATGTTGTTTTTTTCTGACTTTATGTGAACAAAAAGACACACATTTGCCCCCATTGGAAATAGTGATATTTTGAAATATCACTGTCCTGGTCACAAAAGCAAAGTTTGTGGGGAATAATAGCCATTTTCTATACTTTTGAGGCATAAGCTATTAGGAAATAACACTTACTACCCAGGAACAAAAAAAAAAAAAAAAAATTTGTTACACGGTGCTATCAAAGATGTAGGCTCCTCTGGTGAACATATGGATTCGTGTTCAGCGGGACAGTTTGGGACCGTTCAGGCTTTTCAACTCACAATGCATTCTGGTCCGTTTTACCTGTCTCAGGTATCATTCTTTCCTTTAAGAAAAGCAGGACTACGCTTACCAGAATGCATTGGGTTGCGAGTTGAAAAGCCTGAACTGTTCCAAGCTGTCCCTCTGAACACAGATTCACATGGCCACCTTAACTTCAACGTCAGTTGGCCATGGCAGTGTGTGATCTTTTCACTTGTCCCGTCTCATACAGGACTTATACTTTCTCTGATGTATGGTGTCAGTGTAGTGTTTGCATTGTGATACAAGAGCAAAAACACAGCAAAGCTCATGTTGATCTGTGTAGTTGGTCTGGGTACATACTCTCCCGATCTCAATACATTATTGTCTTGACAAAATGGTCCGTCTTTAAATGACCATTCAATCGCGAGACTAGTGTCTCATTCCACCCCTACTCATAAGTAGATCCAAGTTTATAATCACTGTGTTGGATTAGCAGAAACTGTAGCATCTTTTGATGGATGTCGTACTGGGGTGAAATTCAAAACATGGACTGGACAAGGATTTAGTAAGGTTTGGACTCAAAAAGCAACAATAATGAACAAGTAAAGAAGAGAGACGGGTTAAAAATGTCCCTTCATCTCCTGGTTTAGGAATGCATTCCTGCTTTGTGGTTTAGTAACACCTCCATTTTTGAGGTGTACAAGCTTCATAGGGAATTGCAAGCAGAAATCGTACGATAAACTTCAAGGGGGAAATAAAAAAGAACCTGTGTTTTAGCCGAAGATATAATATTTGTACAGCTGGCACTGTTTAGGCCTGGGAGTGTGTGCAAGTTTGTGGTTGCTTTTGTATATAAAACCCTGTGGGCTGCCTTTGCTGTAGACGCTCAGCTCTCCATCTTCCCAACTGGCTCTGTAATTCTCCTTTCCAAATAAAAAGGAAGAGCTGGTTCTGGATCAACAGGCAGCGATCCTGTGGCTCGAAGCGCTCTAGCAAAGAGAATCTAGAATGTTAAAACAATACAATCCCTGCTAGGATGTCCTTCAGAACAGTTTAGATTATAATTTCAAATCTTTAGAATTATTATTTTTTTTAAATTTCATTTTCTTTTCTGTCAAATCTTTTTTCCAGGCTTTATTTATTTATTTGTATTGGTTTTTTTGTTGGTTTTTTACAACCAATGAGAATAATTTTTTTTTTTTTTTTTTTTTTCACTCGTGAAAGTATTTGGCTCACAAGTTGCCACAACATGAAGTAAAGTTCCTTAAAACAAAAAACAAAACCAAACAAAACAGCTGTTTAACTGCCAGTTTGCTTTCAGCTCTGTTTGATGAAGCCACATTCCAAGGACTAAACTCCACACCGTTTTTCATCTTGTGTCCCGAGAACCATTTCAACAGCCAGTATTACAGCATGTGCCCATGAGCCAGTGGACTGGATGATTTCTGGTGTTAGCAGCTAATAAACTGCCTTTATCCCCTGAGAATGACCTCGGCAATCAGACCCACATGCAGTCATTATGGCACAGCTGTCTTGGAATAACTCTGTTTGTGTTTTTTGTTGGCCTGAAAAAGAAAGAAAGAAAAAAAAAAAAAAAGGGCAAGTTTTTTTTTCAAAAAAGGGGGTTTCCACTGCCCATCGTGGCCCATAGCAAACACGAGAGAGAGAGAGAGAGAGAGAGAGAGAGAGAGAGAGAGAGAGAGAGAGAGAGAAGAATCTTAAATCTTTTTTCAGCTCTTAACAGGATTTAAGAAATAAACACAAAACATGGTGACACTTTGTCCACTTTTTGTTTATCTGCTGCCACTGATATATGAAGTTATAATGTTGAATTATTGTAAGTTTTTTATAAACCAATCCAAAAGCCCCCGCCCCCAGCTCCTTTCCAAATTTAACATTCCATAATTCACAAGCCCACCTCAGACTCCCATCATGCAATCCTGTTGCTAACCGTCTTAAAATCACAGCAAAGCTCAGCGTTGCGTACAATTACATTGTTTTAACCTTATCTTCCCTGTCGTTTCCCTGAGTTGAGTCCTGACGACTCCCAGATGACTGGTCTTGGGAACTTGATCGGGTCTTGATTCATCCTTAAACACTACTGCATCCTCATTAGAATTATTGAACAAACTCTTTTCTGGCAGCATCCCAAATCATTTTATAAAATAAGATTTGTGTGATGAGTTTATCCTATAGTGCCATCCGTAACTTCAAATGACATTAAGGGCAAGCTAAATTAACATTACTGGATCTCTCATTCTCTCACGCTGGAGAATTAAATAAACCCCACTGGCTGGGAAAAGCAAATCCCGCTTATTCCAGGTAACCGTTATTACTGGAACATGCTGTGGATTGTTTTTTCCGCCCAGGAATATTGTACACCAGACGGGACTAGAGTCAGGTTTCTCAACACCGCCAATTCAAAAATGTAAACACAGGCAGCCTGACTGTTAACAGAGCAGAGTTATTTCAGTCAAGTCTGCTCAGTGATATTTGAGGTACACACATACAAGGATTGGAAGGACTCCAGTCCTTTGAAACGGGTTCTGTCAGTGCCTGTGCATGCGCCAGGCCCCCTGCCCCCCTCTCTTTTTTTCCATGGAGCCTGGCAGTCTCAGTCCTATCGTCCCTTTGAGTCGGCCCGCGTGAGAGCAGGAAACAGAGCCAAGCTTGCTTCCTGAGCGGCCCAGAGAGGAAACGCTGTAATAAGCATGGACGCTGTGGTTAAAAATAACCTCAGTATATAAGGCCTGTGAAGGATCCCCCTCACTCTCAAACTCTCACTCATGCAGCCACTGGCAAGGACGTGTGCTCCCACTCCCCTTCACACACGCACACACTCACTCAGAGCTGCTGGAGCCATGGTCAAGCCTTCCAGCGAGAGCAGGTGTTTCCAGCAGGCTTAAATCAACATATCTGCTATACCACAGAATGTAAAACAGCACAGCGAAGAATGCATATAAAGCATATAAAACTCAAGAGCGGGGGTGCACAGTCTGCATTCTATTTTTTTTTTTTTTTTTTTTTTTTATTATTTTATTTCTGGTAAAACACTGTTGTTTTGACAGATTTTTTTTAAATAGATTTTATAGCTCTGTGAAACTGCAGCTCCAACTTTAAACTTGGGTATATGAACCAAGTATAAGTTAACACATTTATCCACCACTGAGATCTTCAGTGTAATGATTTAAAGTGGATCTTTGCAAAGCCCAGTACAGTGGATATGGGTCATATCTTATCTACAGGCAGGGAGAGGCAGGTATTGATGGAAATTAGAAACCTTCTCAGCTCACAGTCGCCAGTCTAAAGTTTCAAGTCCTGTGTACTTTGAGATACGTTTACATTCAAATATCTTGTAAAAACAGCTCAGGAGAATGCGTCACAAACTAAATTATTATACTGTAGGTTTAGACAGAAGGCCAGTGATAATACTGTATCCAGCTATTCACTTGTATTGAATTAAGACAATTCTGTGGGTTGACCGCTCTGATCCAGTTGTATTTATTTAACCAGGATAGACCCCATGAGATGTACATCTTATTATCAAGGGGTCCTGGCAATAAATAACATTAGAAAAACCAAAAGCAGACATTCAAAACAGGACAAAAAAAATACCCCACAAAAAAACCTTCAAACGATCATAAAAACAGTTATATAAAAATTGCATCTGTCTATTGGAAAGAGAGACAGGAACATCTAGGAGCTGTGGTTGCACAGGGGTTATTGTTCAGACAGTTTAATTTGATGAAGGGAAGAGATGAAAGAGACCTCAGGCCACCATGGAGGAAGCTACCGTTGGGTAATGAGAGAGAGAGAGACAGCCGCCTGATGTGGTGAGCTTGGAGCCCCCTTGCTGTGTTCTTCATATCCCTGACCAAGCCACCAACTTACAGCAATATAGATTTATATTCATAGTGGGCGCATTGAATAAGGGAACAGCTCAGTGAAAGAACCCACTTGCTCAGATCCGCTCCCCACTGAGCAGCAGAGCAGATTTAATCCGGGATCCGAGCAAGCGGAAAAATTCTGAGCGATTCAGTTATTTAAAGCACCCAGTATGTCCTGAAACCATCGATTACTGTACATTGTCTACAATGTTAAACACGTTTCTCTTCATTGAATCCCAAGAAGTCTCAGTTTATTCAGTAATTTTTTAGAGGCATCCTAAAGCCGTGTTTATTCTGGGACAAAAGGCTTTCAAAATGACATCAGTAAAAATAGGCTGGTTACCATCGTGTTGCTGTACAGCGTGTACCCAACAAAAGCCAAGACTGAAGTTTGAATTGAAACGAAGACAATGTAAATTGTGCTTTGGCAAACAAAAGGTGAGTTTGGATTTTCGAGACAGAATCTATTTATAAGATGAAACAATGGGGGGGTATTTTTAGTTGGCATTTTGATAGCATCAAGGGGGTTCAAATGTCAATTTAATAACTTTATCAGTTCTAGAACTGGGACGGATGTCATTGGCTTATGTAATGGTGACAATTACCATTTGGAGTTTAAAAGAAAATGACAGCTGCTTGTTTCAAGCAAAGTGCAATAAACCACAGTGAAAGTATAGTAAAAGATGGAAAAGAATAATGATAAGCATTGTATACTGCTGGAAATGCATAGTGTTACCACGGGAAAACTGCAAATAAGTGTATTTATTTACTTATATTTCTCAAATGACTTTATGGCTTTAGAAGACTTTTTAAAATTAAAATATATTGCTATTGATTTTATTCTTCTGGTTAATGATCAAGAACACTATATATATATATATAAATAATGTGTGTGTGTGTGTGTTCCATGGAACAGCATTGCTTAATACTGATTGTCTGGTAGGAAGCTGTGATTCAGAAGGCAGCTGGAACACAGAGTTAACCACAGCTGCCTTCTTCCATGAAAGGTTCATCAGATTGGGAGCAGGCTGATGCAATGAAGGGGGCAGTTTTCCTTCTTGGTGAAACTGTTGAACACGTTGAGATGAACACACATTTAAAACATGTCTATATGAAATGGCAATAATAAACAAACACATTTTTTACATTGTACGACAAAACAAATAAATAAAAATAAAGTATTGGTTCTCTGTCTCTCCAGGTGAAGTTTATGAATTTTGACCCTCAGCGTCTTTTCCTCACTCAGCCTGCCCTGAGAGTGCTTTACTAGACCTTTAGCAAAAGAGGGTCCTAGGATCCTAGCAACTGAGATGAACCAGCCTGCAGAGGGAGAAAGCAATCCTTGGAACAGCATGCTTATTTAGAATGGGGTTCAGAAGTGGGTTTTGTGGTAAAGGAAACACTGCTTTGGGTCTATCCTGTCCAATCCCTTTAAATCCAGCCCTCCTAAAACATTGCCACTGTACTTTTGCAACTTTGCCTCTCTAGTCAATGTCAAGTATTTAAAAAGCATCGTCACAGTCAAAGACTGTTCCTGTATTCCTAACGGCTGCCAGGCTGCATGCATCAGTAAGGTACCAGAAATGACACTGCCACTGGGTCTCATAATGCAGACTTAATCAACAGCAGGAAACAAATCCTATCCCTAGTACCAGTATCTAATCACTGCCAATAAATGAGACGGTTTGTGCCATCTGCTTGCCAAAAAGTCCCACTGGTGGGAAGGGTTGATGGAATCTTGATGCGAGCTGCTGGCACTGTCTAACTAACAAACTCCTTCCAAAGACAGAACACAAGCTGGGAAATGTGGATCCAATTACTGTAGGACACACTGAAACAGATGCTGCTAGTCCCTACACAGGACACAGTGCTCCAATACACTGGCCCGTGCCAGTGAGGATTACTACATGTCAAAGAGACAGCACTATTGTCTGGAGCAAAACAAGGAATCTAATTCCACCAGATAACACACGCCAAGCTGGATCATTCCAACATGATAAATACGGAAATGATGACATTTAGCGCAGTCCAACAACGCTATATTGGAGCTGAATAGGGTTATCAATAAAACTACACCTATGAACCTACATGGCCCCAGCAGGTGCGTTTTTTTCTTTCACTTCACTATGGAAGAGCAGGCTGTAGGGTTACGCTGTTCTTTTGAACTGAACTGAAAGCAAATGATCCTCACTTTTAAAACAAGCAAACAGACGCTCGCCGTTGTCTGGGCTGGCACTGGGTCTGGATATGGTCTGAGGTGCACCTACTTCTGTCTTCTGTGCCAAAGAAATGAATAAACAGAAGTCAGGCTGTGCCGCCATACTATCGAGTTCTCGCAGATAACAAACCCAACACATAAACAGCATGCTCTGTCCCCCAGTAACTACGCAGTACTGTTGAGCTGTTGACATTTAGAGTGTACATTATAAAGTGTTCAGTGTAGATCAGAACCCTTATTGGGCATGTTACGGCTGTATTGTTTGACTTCCTTGATTAAATTGATTTTCGCTTGGTGCGGGTAGCACAGCAGCACCTACTGCAGGTCTGCTTTTTCGGTTATACAAATAAAGAACAAACAAAGAGATAAAGAGGAGGGATCAAATCTTCTAGTTCACATAACTGACTGGCAATATTATGAAAGCAGCTTGTAAATCGAAATAAAACTGGCATCAAATATGTTTTATATGATAGCATTAGGAATGATCTGTACATAAGAAACAGTATTTATAGCAAATGCTGCACCTTTATTATAGTGCTGATTCATACATTTTTAAAAGCACAGCAAAGTATAATAAAGCATGGTAATGCATAGGTAAGAATAGCAAGGTATGGTAAAGCATATTAATAAATGACAAGCCAGGGTAAACTATGTTAAATGCACAGGATAACCACGCCCTTGACTATCAGCGATCTGTAGGTGTCAGTGTTGTGGTTGTTCTCTTCTGTTTTACTTGACCATTCTGTACCCTTTCTCTCCATGTTGCATGCCCTCTGGTTGACTGATAACGAAGGGCAGGGGTCAACAAGACCACAAGCCACATTCTCCCGATACAGGAAAGGACACGGTTTTACACCCCAAAAAATTCACCCGCAAGCGATGAATAGATCTACAAGCTTAATCATTTGCCAGCACACACTGCTGTGATTGGATGTGGTTAGGCTGACCGTATAAATCCTTTATACTGTTAAAAATATGTATTTGTTTTTCTTTATTAGTGTTTTAATTATTGCTTGATCCTAAAGCAAACCCTGCTTTCACAGTCCACTCCACCTCAGTGCAAGGCCCCTACTACTTTAACATCACCCACCGCTTTCCTTTGGTGCGGGATGTTCCTTTTTTGTTGCATCTGAAAGGCCCAGAGATTTGTCCGACAGATTATATCTGAAACAACACGGACCTCGAATGTGTTTGTAACCCTGGCACCTGGAGGGCTTTCTGCACTTGCTTTTAAACCCCTACAGCCCCCAAAAGAAAATACTTTCAAAGCAGAAATAAATCGGGATTTCTGATTATTCTCTCCACTATCGGACTGAAGGCCACACAATTTTGTTTGTTCCATAAATTTAGTTCACCCCAGTTGTTGTGTCAAGTGCACCTCAAGTTTTTATCATTGTTGGCCCAATGAATAGTGTTATTCCAAGAAAACAAAAGCAATAAATTAGTCTGAATGGAAAACGTTTCAGCATAAAGATACATGTTAATGCATGCAACAACAACAACAAAAAAAGATCATTGAACAGAATTTGCATGCGTTTCAACAACTCTGAAAACATCAGCCACGGCTCTTCTGGGTGACACAGTGTGCCACAAACAATGCACTGACGAAACTGAACAGCAGGATGCTGTAGACAATCAAGACAACTGTCTCTGCACTTGACTCCGTTGGACAACAACACACCTTTGAGGATCTTAATCACTGAAAATGTTCCAGGAATGTCCTCAGGCACAGCTGGTTTCAGGGGTCAGAACACTTTAGAGGGCAATCAAGAGTTTACTATTGTTGTTGTCTGGGCATAGCATCAAATTCTGATTACCACTGTCTTGGCATATATACTTGGTATGATATTCTGCGGAAGGGTAACTGAAAGTAAGGAGAACAATTTGAACAGATCACATACATAACAATGCTTAATGAAGGCTTGCCAGGGGACATTATTAAAGCATGCATTTGTTTGTTTGTTTAAACATCCACTTTATTTTTCACGCTCTTAAAAAATGTATTCAGATGTGTTACTGGTATAGTAACTATGAAAAGCTGTGTGTAACTAATGCTTGCCAAATTATTATTTTTCAGCAGTTTTGTTTGCCAGCGCAACAGGAAATATGGCACACTCTCTCTCTCGAACATGTTTTTAAAGGGGCAGGTGTAGACAAGTCCGGCAGCCGTCCCTTGTGGAATTAGCTTAGCTGGAGTCACAGGGTTCTTAAATTGGGAGAGCCTGTTAACAAAATATCTCATTTACGAAGGGATGGTCTTCCTTTTAAAAAGGCAGGGGTCTCGGTTATTAATCTTTACAGATCTGCAGAAGTTTTGATTCCATTAAAATAAACAAATTTAAAACCGATCATAACATGAGCTGTTTTGATGGATTCTTTAACCTTCTTTATACGTATCGCTGGCTATCCATTCCATTACATGAGTAGAAAGTGAGCTGTACATGATTGAACGCTCACCATGCACAGGGCGGTGCTGATATCAGTGTGGTGTGGTAAGGATGGTCTTAAAACAAAAAAAACAACAATTAAAAAAAAAAAAAACCTAAGCATGGTTGTTCCAACTTCCGTACTCAGAGTTCCACTGGTACCACACAACACTGGCACAAGCAGCCCCAAATCAGCTTGTGTCTAACGCAGTGGGTCTTCTCTCTTGCTTCAAAACAGGCAAGCCCATTGCAATTTCAGTAGGTTTTACTTCCCCAAGGCACTGATCTGCCAAACCCAGAAAAATCCAGCCTGATGTTATTCAGTAAGCAACAATTTACCACCGCCCCCAGGGCAGTCTGTGTAGCAGGGTACTGTCTGTGCACAAGATGAGCCTTTACACATGTGTGCGTAACATCAGTACAGAAAATACTGCCATTCTGCTGCCTGTCTGTTCCATTAAAACAGACAAAAATACTGTCAAATATATAAAGGCATTTCTGTGATCGCTGCCCATTACGTGCACTGAAAGCCAGACAAAAGAGGCAATGGTCAAAAGTTTTGCATCGCTAATTTTGGTTCATAAAGTCGAATGAAACCTGTCGAGTAATGTTACGCTGACATACTGAATTACACACCTCTCTGTAGATTGACATTTACCATGAAATACTATACTACTGCTATGGCTTCCTAGACCAGGTTGGGCTTCCATGTAAATGCCAACTTATGCTAATTCATCAAAATGTGCTACCAGTAGCAAAATATGACAAGTATCAAAGTAAAAATCTGCTACCTGGTCAAAATTTCATCTGTAGCTATAACTTTTTTTTTTTTAAATCTAATTAAAGCCATCCAACAATGCATCTTGGTGGTTATATAGAGTAGATTGAAAATATTCTAAAAAATATGTAGCCGAACTAACAATTTAAAACATTACTTATTTTTAAACTAATATCAACAACACCATCCTGTCTCAATCCTTTACACTTTTGGCCCAACCTTGATGCGAACAAGTACAGGCACAAAATAAATTGAAATCGCTGGCTTATAATAAGATCTGGTCTGCACTTGCAATAACATTATGATCAGCACAAGCAATTAAGATAAATAGAACCTAAACTAACCGCATCTATCAGATGTTACAAATATGTAATAATAATAATATTATTATTATTATTATTATTATTTTTTTTTTTTAACATATTTTTTTATTTATTTTCAAATATTGGCCTATTCTTAACCGGAATTCCTTTCCAGGAGTTATTTGAGACGGAGACATTTGAATATAAAAAAAAATAAAAAATAAAAAAAAAAAAAAAAAAAAAGTTGTTTCATTAATAATAATAATAATAATAATAATAATAATAATAATTTATATAAATACGATTTAAACGGTAAGTGTCCTTAAATACGATACACCTGACATGCCTGTCCTGTCACACTCACTGAGCACAGACAAGCTTCATTAAACTCGGGTGGGGGGCGCGGGGGATCATTAAACTGCGAGGTGTTTCTGCTAATAGCCGTGAAACACCTCACACAGCTTGCAACTAGTGAACTTAAAGATCCCTAAACACATCCATCGCCGTTCATGAAAAGGACCCTCTCGAGTACAACAGGCGTGTGAAATCAAACTTTTCTCTCTGCCGGCACCCACTTAGCGAGACTGTCTCTAATGTGATCGGCAGTTTCGACGGTACTGTTCCGACCCCTCTTAGCACCTGAATAGAGAAAAGCAAGAGAGAGAGAGAGAGAGAGATAACTGTATCGATGAAATGCATTTTAAAATGAATACTAACTGGTGACCAGATTTCCAAAAACTGCGGTCAGTGAAGGAATTCTACACTTCCCTATACAAATTACCGGTATATTGTTTGCATTCTCTCTTTTCTGATACCATTGCTATCTTTTTTTTTTTTGTCATTTAAGAATGATTATTTCGTTAGTTACCGTTGTTTTGTATCAAAACAATACCCCTCCCTTTATAGTGACAACCCTCTATGACTTAAAGGAAACTTCTTGACTCAGTGCCCGGTTTTACAGCCATCTGGGAAATGCAGTTTTAATAGTGTACACTTTTGAAAACTGGTATTAAAAGAGCAACACGATATCAAACAATGCATGTGGACGTTTGGCAACCTGTTTTATTTGGTTACTTTTGGAGGTGCTGCTGAAATGCATTCACTCTAATAACCTTCAGTAAATCGCATGCCGCACTGTAAAGATATTCTTAGATGTTCGTTTTGTATTTACATCTTTTAAAGTGCCGCTTCAAACATGTTTCCTCGATGTTTTCAACCAGTTTCTTATAGAATAAAAACAGCCACACACACACACACACACATTATATATATATATATATATATATATATATATATATATATATATATATATATATATATATATATATATATATTATATATAATATTTCACCTGCTCGAATTTTAATAATGTATCTTTAGATATATAGCGATATTGCCCTTACGGAAATAACCTATAAAGTCCTACAGAATTTCTCTAAAACTTTTTTTAGTCCCACAATGGAGTACCGCTATCCTACAGGACATTTCGGTAAGGGACTGAACACAGTACATATCAGTAAGGAAAGCTGTATACTTTATAAACCGTATACTGTTTCAACGCCTCTATCAGCAGGTACATTGCAGCAATTAAATATCTGTTGGGCTGCACGTCTCTCTCTCTCGCCTAGTTTCAGGGGGGCTGGTTCTAGCGCGTCACCATGACTCTTTCATTTCTGCCTGGCATGTTTACTTGTTAAACCTGTTTCTATGACCACGGGGGGAGGAGCATGGCCCTTTAAGAAGCCGGGAAGATTGAGAGAGTGTAGAAGTAGAGTTGAGCAAATGAACTTGAGAGCTGCTTTATATACCAGAGCTAAATTTAGGACCGATCGTGCGCTACCTCCATCCTGAACGCGTTTCCTCCGCTTAATTCAATTGGTTCAGCTTCTCAGCTGCAATATTTATAAGTTAGGATCGCCTACCAATCAAAGTTTCACATGACTTTCAAACACTACTTCATATAGCAGAGGAGAACTCGACTATTTACAAAAAGTTTTTTTTTTACACGAGGAGTAAGGTGGATCGAACTTCTGCTGAATATTTCGTCAGCGGTTTTTTTTTTTTTTTTTTTTTTTTTTTTAAATATATATTTTTGCAGTGAAAGAAGTTGAAAATGGCTTTAAGCGGTACCATTCTACCTTCTATATCTACGTTTGCAAACCCGTGGGAAAAATGTTGGGAAAACGTGAGTATATATATTTTACTATATATAATACTATATGCGCGCATTAGTATTATTATTGTTATGCAAAGTGTCTTAATATGCTGGCTAATCTCACATGCACGCAGTACTGCTGTTAAAAGTGGTGACCATACAGAATGTCACAAAGCAGTCATATTTCTATTTTTGTGTCAAAGCGTTTTACATAACAAACGCGCTCTGGTAATTATTCTAAATGCTAATGTTCATTTGTTTTGTTGCAGAGGTGGAGAACTGAAATGGACAAGGCTGTACACTCCAGCTGCTCAATGGCCGTGCAGAACACGGACACGTACTTTCCAAGAAAAGACGACGAAGATCTGAGCAATTTCTTGGATCTGGAATTTATCCTCGCCAACACCACCGGCTCCGACAGTTTGAATCCCATCGCTCCTGCTGGAGAGTACTCAATGACATCTACTGAACCCAGCTCTCTCTACCAGACTGGCAACCCCGCGGGGTCCTACAGCGGACCCGAGCAGAGCAGCGCCCCGCCACCCTACAGCACTAGCCTTATGGAAGAGCTGCTGAGGTCTGAGGTGGACAATAGCTACTGTCTCGCCAATAACGTACACGGGAGATTCCTAGTCGCTTCAACGAACTCTTTTGCAAACCAGGACTTTGTTGACAACATCAAGGTTGAGCCAAGCATGGATGGTTACGGACCGATCATGGGCATGGTGCCTCAGACCGGCGTTAAAATTAAACAGGAGGGGAATTCATCGTGCATGATGGCTTTCGAGCAGCCCAGGGTAGCCAGCTCCCCCCAGACAACGGGCAACATGACCCCGCCTCTGAGCCCCGATGACCTGATGAACACAGACTGCCAGCCTCAGATGTGCCACTCCATGACATTCCAGCAGGGATACCACTCTGCCCAAAACTTCCCCCCTCCTCCGCCTGGCATGCCGCTCCAGTATCACACAGCGCACCAGTTCAGCATGTACGAGGATGGGCTCAGCCTCCAGCCGTCGGCGCAGAGAGTTCTGCTGACCCCGCCGTCATCCCCACTCGAACTCCTGGACTCCAAACCAAAGAGAGGTCGCAGGTCCTGGCCCAGGAAACGAACCGCGAGTCACACCTGCACCTACGCCGGCTGTGGGAAAACTTACACTAAGAGCTCTCACTTGAAAGCGCATCACAGGACGCACACAGGTAAGGGGAATGCCACGGTCACTGTCGCAATTCTGCAGAACACATGATAATCCCCAATACACAAATTATATATATAAAGATACTGTAATAATAATAATAATAAATCAGGGATGAATATTAAACCATTTCGTGACTAAAATAACTTTTTTTTTTTTTTTTTTTTTTCTGTTAACCCAGGTGAGAAGCCCTATCACTGCAGCTGGGAAGGTTGTGGCTGGAAATTCGCCCGTTCCGATGAACTGACCCGACATTTCCGTAAACACACCGGCCACCGTCCCTTCCAGTGCCACCTGTGCGAGCGTGCCTTCTCCAGGTCGGACCACCTTGCCCTGCACATGAAACGACACATGTAAACTGAGCATGCAATTCTGCACTGGACTGGACTTGTTATACTCATTGCTATTTAATTATTATATCAAATAAAAAAGGAACGAGTTTATATATATATATACACTTTAAAACGCGTAGCTGGTACTACTTAGTTGGACAAACGAATTTGCAAAGGCTTTTGCAGAACATAGTGAAGATTTTTTATTTTATTTTATTGCAATTGCGAACTTGACCCAAAAGGCAGGTCCTAAAACATCTCAGAAAAAAACAAACAAAAAAAAAAAAAAAAAAAAAAAAAAAAACTGGGATCATGCATTGACGTTTAATTCTATTAAGTTTATATTTGATGTGCCAGGGAAGTTCCTATATACCACGTCTGTATTGTAGGTAATATGGGGTAACATTGACAAGTTGTTTTTATATTTGCTGTACCTGTAAACTGCACGTGAAATAAGCTTTTATAAAAAGAATGTTTTTTTTTTTTTTTTTTTTTTTTTTTTTTTTTATTTTTAAAAACGGAAATTTAACCCTGGGACGGACCCCTAGTAAACTTTCAAATTTTATAATTAAATTTAACATTCACCCCAAAGTGCGGTGGGGGCCACCACGTGTCCGATTCCGCCGCACATCACACCTCACAGTCTCAGTTATAGGTGCAATAATATTGTCTGCTCCAGGTTTAAGTTACACTATTGACACAGGGCTAGATGTATTGTAAATATTTTTTTTTTCTGACTTAAATTTATATAAGTAATGTAAATATTTGTATAATGTAAATAACTGTATTTTAATGTAAATATTAAAAGTAAATGAAAGATATCTTGGAGTCTTTCTCTTTTTTAAATAAAACAAATACATATTTTGAAGAAAAAATATGCTCAAGTCAAAAGAGGAACACGATCCCACAGGGCTGTTGTGTGTTGGAGAATAAGAAACTATTTTAAGCCCAGCTCAAGCTCTGGAGTAAGTATGATGATTTTGGTTGTAATGTTTTCCAGCTGTATGGCTGCCACTGCCTGTAGTCTGTGGGTTCTGCCTATAAATATAAAGCATTACATTTACATAATTATAGAGACTCGATTTAGACATGTCTGGACACAGGGATCTACCACACTTCAGCAAACAACATTCAAACTTAGAGGAAACACAGACCTTTAAAAAGTATAGAAAATGTCTAAAAAGATATTGTTTAGTTACATTATGGATATATCCTTTAAAAAGATACTGTACACGTTGCAATGACCCTCATATAGGAGAGACAAGGAGAGCGTGATTGGAATATATTGAAAAATTAAAAAAAAAATAATAATAATCATAAGCCTGGTTTATCTGCACTCTGATTTCTTCAACAGTACATTTGTTTAATACAAATCTAGAGTACCACAAGTTATTTTAGTTTATTCACCAATGTTCTCAATTACTCAAGCATACATGGCTATTATTAGAAAGGCACGCATGTGAAAAATTGAACAATTTTCATTTCACTTTTTTTCACTTTACAACTTACTACACTGTGTCGGGACTTTGAGCCATAAAAACAAAGCTATCACATGCAGGAGATGCTAAAGATAATGCTAGCACTGCAGGATCCAAACCACCGCCTTAAATTTATATATATATATTTCACAGCTAGAGGTAAATATGCATACACTTCAGACATATACAATCTCTGAAAGATTTGAGCTGCTCTACCCTCATTTTTTTCCTCGGCCGATTCTCGGACCAATCTATTTATTGCTTACCTGAAAATATCTGAAAAACAAAAACAATACTTGTACTTTACATCTAATAGATAACAAAGATTACTTCTAAGTACAGAAATATATTCCAATCTGAGCTTTTTAGTTTGTTTTTTTGTAAACCCGCTTTCTGCACAGGATAGCAGCCCACACCCTAGCTTCTAACCACAAGTATCTCACATGAAGCAGCATCGCTGACTGATGCGAATCACTCAATAGATGCCTCAAGTGTTTCATGAGCCGCACTTTAAGCCAAAACACCAGTGCTTTAAAAGAGGTTTCCACTCTTACATAGGAAATATATGATGGTACAGAGTATATTAAATTAGTTTTTTGTGGTCAAACAAATTTGCAGACACACACATGCAATGCCTGTCAAATGGGATACACTGTAGGGTGTATTAATTACACTTATTTCTTATATATCCCCTTCTGTCTATCTAGGTTTTAAAAAGAGGTACAACTAAAAATGAAAACGTGCACTCTATCTATCTATCTATCTATCTATATATATATATATATATATATATATATATATATATATATATATATATAGGTGTTCAAGTCACAAAAGCCCTGCAGCTGTGTAGAAAGAAATTGTAAATATACATATTTAAAATACTGTATATCAAAAAAGCAAAAACATATTTCAGAAAGTGCACTTCAAAATGTTATCGCTGACATGCTCAATATTGACTTTTCATATATACAGGTTAGCATAAATGTTATTTTACGCATTAAGCTGCAATCTATCTAGATACTGTGTAGTAAAACCAGTGATCTCGGAATGCAAATATTTAAACCAAGCGGTAGAGCATGGTGGTGAGAATACTGCGACGTACAGCCGGCTTAATCTATTTTAAGAACATGCAAGGTTTTGCACTTGCCACTGTCAGTGTGCAACCAAACACACCCTGAAAAAGTTAAAAAAATAATAATAAAATCAAGTCTGTTCACTTTTCTTTTGCGAAGATTAGTACTTGTTGATTACAAAAACAGCACCGACTTTATTGGTTCATTGTATAGAAAAACACACCTTTCAAGTTATGTACATCAGAAATCTTAACCCCTTATTTTGTGTTGCTTCTTTCACTTATTTTAATTAACTTCAGAACTTATAAACTATTATTGTGCATTCAGATACTAACGCCACCACTCACACACATTAAAAAATGAAAAAAAAAAGAAGATACAGAACATTTAGTGGCCAGTTCTCCTTTACTGTCTTTCTATTCACCAAGACAGGACTCACCCAACTGCATACAGTGCCCTCTGCTGGTGGAAAGCTGTACAGCAGGCACAGGTACAAACCACCCCCAACCCCCCCCCCCCCCCCCCCCCCCAAGTCTGCACCTGTAAAATCCTGCCCCTGGCTGTGAAGCAGGCTGTGTAGATTATCTCAAACAATGTTTCCCTAATTGGGGGCACCTCCCCCTGCCTTCTACACTGAACAGCCTGCTCTATACAGTTAGTTGGGCTCTTTTGTTATAAAAAGAGTTACAAAGCTCAAATTGGAATTAATAATAGACAGCATGATATTGGCTTTCGCCAAGATAAAATAAGATGGTACTGAGGGGTAAAAAACCTGCCAAAAAAACCCCCAAAAAACATTCCTGTCTTAATTTGATTGGCAATAAATATAATCACAACCTACATCTCCAAAGGACAGACTCTCAAAGCTTTTATTCCATTGCAAGCTTAACACCAAACAGAGAAAATCTACATGGTACTGATTCTAATCTAGCACAGGATGTTAAAAGCATACTAAGCATTCCTTAAAAAAAAAAAAAAAAAAAAGAGAACAGTGCACCCTTAAAGTTAGCTTTGAACACATCACAATGCGGCATTCAGCCATTTATTAGATTCACCAATTGAAAAACAAATAAAATGAAAAGGGTACACAAGCACTTTGACACTTCCTTTTGCTTTAAGATTAACATCTCTGGAATGCACCTGGAACAGCGCAATGAAAGTTTATATGAAACAGTGAAAAATGTAACAAACAGATAGATAGCAACAACACTGCTGCAGTTTCACTGAAGGAGACTCATAAAAAGAACTTTAGTGCACTGCGAAAACTTGCCTGTCAGCACTATAGGCAAGGAAATAAAGGCATCACCCTAAAGGTGTGCCTCACCTTTTCTACCACAGCCCTGCATCCCATTACAAATCAACTGATTTCGCTTTCACAGACCAGCATGGGACTGTATCTGACTCACCACGCTGTTTTGGAACTTGTATTTCAGATACTAGGATATTTCAAATACAGGGCCAACATGTTTGCAAAATATGTATTCCTTTTTCAAGCTATGCTAGCCATAAATTATGATTACTCCTGGAAATTGATAATGGCTGTGTATGTCCTTTGTGGTTTATTGGGGGAGTATTGTGAACACACATACAAGTTATGACATTCCAATTGTATGCAATATATATTCAGGAATATATTTAATTCTGACTAATAAAAGTCACACTGGTAGTATAAGAAATAGATGACAAGGGAAAAATCTAACTTTTTTTTTTTTTTAATCTGGTGAACGAGTGGGAAAGCTTACTGAAAAAAGACCAACTAGAATATCATTCAATGGTATAGTCTCGCTGTCTGATTCGGGGAAGCGTACTCAACATGATTAATGGACCATAAGAAAATCTTCTGCCTATTTCCTGTGTGTGTGAGGAATGGATTGTGGCATTTTGGCAATTCATCTTAATTCTGGAAATCCAGTGGACTAAGGACACCACCTACAGGATGCTTTTCAGCAATGGTATTGCCTGGGATTAGGTTCTGAAGTGCTGTAGACTGCTGCACACAAGCGGATTGAGGGGCCATCTTAGTACTGAAGTTATTTAAAAGAAATATTACACCGAAGTGTGTGAAAGTGGGCAATCAGACTTTAAAAAAAACCCCAATAACTATGGCTATATCTCTTGATAAGGATGCGTACATTAAACTCTCCAAAAGCTTCACTAAGCAAGTGTAGCTACGTAAATCTTGCAATACGCTGTTCTCATAAACACATTCTCTATGGTGCTGTAAAAAAAAATAAAAAATCAGTTTCGTCTTGGATTTCAAAGAACAAGACTTTACTTATGTAACATATCCTTCGTAAAACAAAAAGTATTACTTGTATGGGGTACAACCAGAAGAAACCAAGTAAACAAACTTCTCAGCCAAAGCATTTATCAGCATTGGCTTGACCAAGGGGTTGAGTTTTTATGGTTCTCCTAAGAATTCATGAGCGTTTGAAGTCATACTTGTATATACTGCAACTCAATTGGTTTTGAACAAATACATTTTCCTGCTGTTTAAACACCACACAGGTTAAATATACCAGTATGTGCCACTAAGTTTCTCTAACATGTTTTCTCACACATTATAAACCTGTGACAAGCAATGCCAGCAAGTGAAGAACTGTAATGGAAAATGTTATTTGTGTGCCGTTATAGAACGTGCATCTAGATTATTTTAGTTACATTTCTCCCTAACAGTTCTGCTGGAAAAACATGACATTTTCCAACGTACTGCAAAACCCCCTGGGTGCTACTATTCAGCATATAGCTACACTCCCTCACACAGCTGATTAAATATACATCACTAAAACCAAATTCTATAGAGCTTTTCATTACCAGATTGCACATTAGGGCTGGAACAGAGAGCTCTTCCTAGGCCAAGAGCTGTCATTGAAAGCATTTATTTTAATCGTAAAACTTCTACTTGAATATTCATCAAACAAACAAAAAAAAAAAAAAAAACCACAAAAAAAACATGGAATGCAACTTTGGTGTAATATTTCTTAATTTTCCTGTAAAGACAGGAATAAACTTTTTGCGAAATCTTCAGGAATGCGATGGACTGAACAGTTTGATGTTCAAGCCAAAGCTGCTCATGTGGGAGCAGGTTCTACCTCGCATGCTTTCAGAACAATTCTTAGTACCTTGGATGTCCACACGGACATTGCTGGCATCTCTCTACGGCACTTCATTGCCCGTTACATGCATACGAAAGCAACGCAGTCTTAAAATGTACATTCAATGGCTGGAATGACAACGATCTATCTGTGCAAATCTACTAACTCACAGCGCCACCCCGATCCGCTATTAGACAGTTCAGTTATTCCTAGAGCCCCACTCCTGTCCAGTTTACAGACAAAACCTACAAACAAATCTACACAAGTGAAAGTCTAGACCTCAAATTTAAACAAATAAAAATAAAAGGGTCAAAATGAAATTTCACACTTCATAAATTAATCTGTATTACCAAGCAAATTCACTTTTAAGAGCAAATTCCAAGTAGCGTGTCTTTTTTAAGCTTCTTATTTTCCATCTTTGCTGTAAAAGCCTTTTCAGTTCAATGCTTCCGTTAGCATAACGTAAATAAAAGCATGCCTTGGAATTTCCTGTGTTATTTCAGAAGGGAGTAATCAACAACAGGACTTTGATTCTATTGGTTTTACAGCATGCACTCGATTAGTGGTGCGTTGATGCTACATTATTTCAGCTTGTGGCCGTATCCTTGAAATGTAAAATATTGTATCTTTGTAAGACACAAACTAATTTGAATGGTATTTTTGTGGTGTTAAAACTGCCTATTTTGGTCCTCTGAGATTCTACTGGAACATCACAGCTAATGGTTTAGGAAGAAATGAAAGACAACTTACCTTTCCTGGAATGTTACCTTATTTGTTTTTTATTATATTAAAATGATAACCATGTACAGTGGGTTAGAATTCCAGCCTCCATCTCCTTTTAAATGTTTTAAGTTAAGTTTTTTTTTTTTGGACAAATATAATAATGTACATAATCTGCAAACACCTTAATGCATTTCAGGAATACAGCTTCCAACATTTATTTATATTTCTGGTACTCCCTTTCTTTATACATAAAATAAGACTAAGGCAGGTGAAACAGGATATTGGGAATGCTTTAGGCTTTAGAGTTCACACACTGTCAAATCCCAGTAAAGTCAGATCATTTAAAACACATGCTGTCAGAGTGTGGTAGACACCCCATTTCTGGCAGTTAGAACAATGCTGTTTCAGTGAATGCACATTTGTTACAAAATGGAACGTGTGTTTGTTACTATTACAAAATACTGCACTCGACAGTAAACACAAAAAGCAAGAAAGGACGACTACTGCACTATGGGGGGGGGTGGGGGACTCAAATTAATATTCATCTTAATTAAAATCGTGGGCACTGGGGTGAGCAACAACTGAAATCCAAATCACACCTCTTGCAAAGTTAACGAAACATACGACTGAAAAAAAATACCACCAAAAGACCTTTATGTATCTGAGACAGTGTCCAGTTTATATAGGAAAGTGCACAAAACCAAAAGGGGTGCTTAAAGGAGGATTGTGATTAAAACACCACAAAGACTAGAAAAATCAATGGAAGATATATACAGTACATTAGTGTGAACTTAAACCACTGACAAACTTACAATAATTCAAGGTCATCAGAAGTTATTCTCAGAATTGGACTAATTTTGAAACTTGATATGTCAATGAACAGCTTAAAATACTGTTCATATGAAGCACAGGGTACTGAGATACAGCAATGCTGTGCTAGTAAACTTAAAAAAAAAAAAATCCCAGCTAACTACACAGGCATAACTAAATGCAACCCAATGACTAAACTAGCAAGGACGATACTACTAAAAACCTACACAAAAACAATAAAAAGACATCTTAATTATCAAGACCTCCCAGGGACAGCACCTTGCTACTTCACAGCTATTCTTTTGCGTTGCAATTCAATAAAAACTGAACCAATACAACCATGACAATGAATTACCATGAACCCTTCCATTTATAAATTGGACACTGTCATAGAACACCACAAACACAGCAAATGGTAAACATCAGTTTCTGAAGGTTGTTTTTTCCCCCTTCTGAGCAGGTAAGCATTAGCTGTTCCTTGTCAAATGAACTCACGTACATAAAACATGACTTGTCATTCAAATAAATTTCCTTTTTTTTTTTTTTTTTTTTTTTTAAATGGAATAGCATCTAGAAAAAAAAACAACAGACGCTTCTTGCCTGTTTGGTGCACAGTATTTGGCCAAATATCCGAGTTAATCAGAAACAGTCCGATACAAAATAATGCTCAAGAACTCGGCTGCAGCCTGTGCTTATTGACTCTAGTACCACAGAGTGTTAAAAGGCATTGGTCATTGCTCCCAATCAAACAAAATGCTAAAGTTCAGATCTCTTAACAAAACCAGCCAAATCCTTGGGAGTGTAAAGCATTAAAAAAAACAAAAAAACACACACACTAGTAATCAAATGTTACTAATGTTAAATAAATAGATATGCCAGTATTTTGTTTTTGTTTTGCAAACACTTTCCAGTTTTTGTTTTTTTTTTACTAATCTGTCAAGGAAACTTTAGATGTTCTGCTGTCAACTTACTGATAACGGGCTTTTAAAATTTTTAACCAAAAGCATTTCAATCCTGACCTTGTTCTTTAACCCCTGCCTTCCAGTTTATGTTACTTGAGATTCCATATCTTAAATAAATTGGCCTTAAAACGTCTATGGTACAGGTTTGTACAGTGCATTTACAGTGCATCACTTCATTCCCAAGCCAACCCCATCACCCTCCCTAAACACAATAAAACCAACCAAAATCCTTTTTAGATTTCAGCTCACTTAGGAATTGTTATTCAACTCTTGACTAACACGTACACACACAGAGAGTCCGGTATCGTCCATATTAAAAAAGTTTTTCCTCTTTCTTTGCAGGTTGATGCGTTGGCTCCGAGCGGCTCATGCATTTGACATCTCTGCCTTGCTGAGAGCGATGGCGAGCGCCAGGTCCTCCTGCTCCTGTCTGCGCAGCCTCTCTACCCGATCCTGCTCCGCGCGCTCGCTCTCCCGCTTCGCCCACGCCAGCTGCTGGGCCTCATTTCCAAGCTGGGAGAGACAAAAACTGCTTCTTTAAACAACATGTTGGTTTAGCTTGCAAACAAAATTACCTTCCACTACGCAATATTGTGTTATCAAAAGTCAAGCACTGGCGGTTTAGCTTGTATCCACATGAAAACAGAGCGACAATAATTAGAAGTAGTGTCAGTTTGTCATAGTGCTGTTTTAGGGTTGCATTCTAAAATGACTTATTAACACACATCACTTATTGCACATGCATTTCCTATATATTTCTATAGTTCTGCGTTTATTTGTTTAAGGCAACAGTCCTGAAGAATAAATAAAATATGTAAAAAAAAAAAAAAAAAAAAAAAAAAAAAAAAAAGCATTTTTATTGCTATGGTTGTAATTTAGAATGACAAAATACATCTGTAGGACCCAGAGTTGCCTTTACGATCAAAGTCAATCAGGCATTTCAAGCAAGGCCAGGAGATGCATTAACGATGGAGCTGAATCCCTTCCAGATTTACACTCGACCAGCCTGATTTTGAAGAGTATAGTTTGCCTACATATTATTGTTATTCTTTTCAGAAAGAGAGAGAAATTATGCAAACTTATACTTTCATGTTCCATCTCACTGATGAGCTCAGAATTGTATTTTAAATTCTCTCTCCAGGACAGTTCCCTTAATCAATTAAATCTTAACAGAGCTTAACACAGAGTTGCTTTGGGAATCTCTCCAATATGACCACAAAACAGAACGAGCACCACAGTCCAAGCAGAGAGAGCTGGTCCAAGTAAGGGCTAAGGATCTGACAGAGTGGTCTTGTTTACAGGGAGCTTCAGGAGGGAGTTGACTGTCTCTTAAATTGTCTGATCGTAGGAGAATACAGCTCGTTTCCAGTTAGATCAACCCATAGCTGCCGAGTTCAGTGCTAGATGTTAAATGAAACAGGCAGACCTCTGCTGCAATTTCAAACAACGTAATTGCATGACTTAGACATAAAAAGGGGGGGCGGGGGTTTGACGTGACAAGGATTTAGTAGAGACAAAGTTTTCTGCCAATTCAAGAGCACACGCAGGCACTTAAAGCAAGTGTGTGGAAACACTTTATAACAGAGAATAAAAAAAGGGAACAATTCAAATTTAACAAAAAATATATCGACAATGTTATGAGTTACGATTCAAATAAGCGATAAACAGTAACAGTAAGCAAATGAAGTAATAGGCACTACTGCTGTATGTAATTCTACATTTACAGTTTATACAAGATAAAATACTGGAAACGTACACATCAAAACAAACAAGTCTGATGGGAATGCGAAAATAATAAAAAGCTAGAAGATTTAACAAAATTGGTTAAGTGCACAAATTAGGAACACGTGTATTAATTACAGTACATGTACAACTAACAGAAAATATCAGTTCAATGAAATTTGAAGAACTGTTTTCTTTCTCCCATATTTATATATATATATATATATAATATATATATATATATATATATATATATATATATATATTTGTAATAAATTATCTGTATTCATTACAGGAAACACTGACATGGAAAAGTCTAGAATTACTTCAAGAGAATACAGATTATGTGGAATACTACAGTGGTGTAAATATAGCTGTTGGTACAGTACTAGATGGAACCATCAGAAAAGTGAACACTGGTGCATAACCTCTCAGTGTTTTCAGTCAGATATCAATATTTATTCTGATAAACACATTCACCCTCGTGTAGGTACACAATACTGGTTGAAGGACAGGGTACAGTAATATGTAGAAATGTGCACGTTTTTGTATTACCTCATTTATTTTAAATCTTACCTTCTTTCCCATGCCTGAAAAAAATGTAAAAACAAAAAAACACACACTAAAAACAAACCCCCTAAAAGGGTAAAAAAATGTCCATACACCATTTAAAATATCCCCTTAATAAACCAAATCAATAAACACATAACTAAATACAAGTTGATTATTCACAATGCAAAAGAGGACATGAAAAAATGACAGCAAAAACGAAATGGAAGTAGAAAACAAAAGTAAAACTATTACCACAACAATACTATTTAACACACAAGTTTCTATAGTAATCTACAGAAGCCTATATGGCACACACACTAAGCACAGTACAGTACAGCTCTACATGCAATGCCATCTACTGACCACAGTCTTTACTTTGGAGGATTTGCTTAACCATCCTGGATCACAAAAAGATAGTATAATGCTTGGATCAGAATAAACAATGAGCGCCAGTTCAATCTGGTAATGTGATGGGATTTTTATGTTTCTGTCGTTGAGACTCACTAATTTGGACAAGTCCAGTTTCGCCCAAAGCTGAAACATCGATGCTGGGCCAATCTGTTTTGCCTATGCTAATTATTTGGGAGAGTCTAGTTTTGCACTTCCACTCTCCCCTGCCAGCTGCCAAGTGTGTGTCAGGGTACCAGCATTAGGGTTGAAGCGTTGGGCTAAACTAGACTAATTCAAATTAATGGCATGGGCAAACCAGATTTGCCCAACATCAATGTTGAAGCTTTGGAGGAAACTAGACTAGCCCGGGTTAGACCCAAAAATCTGTGAAAACTGCTGAAACAACAGGTTTCACCCAATCGTCTTTTTCAAGTTCTGGGCCAATCTAGATTTGCCAGATAGGACTCTGAAAAAAAGTGGTAACTTCAGAATTCGCCCACATGCCCTTTGTGAAACTATATATATATGGATAAAATATATATAAAATAGGTATTAGCATATCCTTCCCAGTATTAGGTGTATTTTATTAAAAACTGTACAATAAAATTAAAGCTCACGTTATCTATAAATTATTTATTTATTCTTTTTTTTTTTTTTTCAGGTCAAAAAAATAACTAATTAATAATAATAATAATAATACGAAAAAATAAATAATACTTTCCCTCCTTCCTTACCTACATTTAAAGCAAGAAGTCAGAAATGGTAAGGCAAGCAGAGAAATCCTAATTGCCATGCAATGTGAGACAACAGAAAGACAGCAGAGAATATCAAGGAGACCGATAAGGAATACAGCTAAATGGGTCTGCTTGCTATGATGCTGGAATGCACACCAATCACATGCTCTGTAACCCTCAGGACTGTGAGCTGAGGAGTGATACTGCTGCTACCAAAGTCAACAAATGAGCAGGCTTCTTGCAATGAGGCATCTTCAAAAAACCAATGCGGAGGGCATTCAAATACCCACACCGTTGTAAGAAACTCTACACACAGCTGTATGAAGATTAAAACTAACTAACACATTTATTTTTGGAAAAAAAAAAAAAAAAGGATATAAATGATGGCCATCCTTGACCACTAGGATTGAAGCATATGCAGTTAATCACCTAATTAGGCGAGACAGCTGACCCAAGATTGACGGATCATTTTGCAGCATCTTCGTGATGTCAGTTGTTAATCAGCACAATAAAAGAGTCACTGCACCTGCTGTAAAACAGAGTTTGTAATTTTTCAACCACATCTAGTGAATTTTATCCAAATATAAGTGAATACATTTCTTTTGATGCTCAAACGGATACGTTTCTATATAACACTGATCGCATCATCACAAGCTGGGAGTGTACCCCCCCTGCTTCTTGTGCAAGTATCTTAAAAGGAGTCAACTACAGCTCTCAATGTTTGATCAGTGATGTTATAAAACATTCTCTAATCCTCATGATCTCTGCACTCATGATCTGTGCTTGATTATTATTATTTAGTTGGCTCAAGACAGCGCAGCTATTGTGTTCATACTCAATGTCTAAAGCACGTGTTTCTATGGGTAACGCACATCTTTCTGTGCCTGCTTTATTTTAGGACACAAAAACAAAGTGGGTACAGGAACAGCCCTGGGGACGGGACCTAGTCGGCTCTTTAACTCGACAACGAAAGAAAATTTCAAAAACTCATCTCGAATAACCAAAAGGCCTTCCGATTACAAAGAAAACCCAAAAGGGATTATTCAACATCTCTCTCCAGCACCCTGGTCTAAAGACTTCTGGATGAGGGAGAAAGAACAGTAGATTTGGACACCCTAGTTCGGCTACAATGTCTATGAAGGTTTTCAAATTTGTGCATGTAGAATTCAAGACAGCTGGCATGGTTTTGAAACATACCTCATAACAGCAGCCTAATTGTTTAACACACTGTCCTTCAAGCACCCACTAACTGACAGAAGCATTTAAGTATAGCGAGATTTCAGGTATTGACAGGAACGAAGCAATTAAAAGAAATAATGTTTTGTCTGTTCTTTTAAACTAGTACCAACTTTGCCAGTTTTAAACAACCAATTAATTACAACTGTCCCTTTGGAGAGGGTCATATCTCTGTTGTTTTATTATATTAGATGCATATTAATAAATGGCTTTCCTGCAAGGCACTTCAATGAAATTAGGATATACATATAAGCAAAGTACTTGCTAATGAACCTGAGCTAACGTACTGCATTCAGGACCTTGTGCCTCAACAGGTTTTCCACTGCCACACTTGGGCGTTTGTAGCGGTTTCTTGAAAAAGAATCGCAATTCAATAAATCCCTATACTGCAAGGCAAGAAAATGAAAACCTGGTCTCGTTTGCCGCAACACAGTATAACGACTCCCTAACTTAAAGATGTCAATCACCTGTTTGTTTAAATTTGGTGTTACCAATTAAAAGTATTTTTAAAAATGTATTTGAGAGCTTGCAGAAGAATTGCTTATTAATAAGTAGCGTTTGGCCCCGTCCTGGCAAGCTTTTGTTTGTTTTAATTCTGGGGTGTGAAATAACTGAGAGGAATCAGTAATTCACTGAACAGCAATGTCTGTAGCATGAAGGTGGCCAGAATGAGGCACAGCAAAGAGGCACAGAAGCTGGTGATGCATTCTGCTATAGATTTCTCACTAAAATAATGATCACTATAAGCAGAAAGCAAAGGGTGGGCTGGACAGAGAGTATCACTGAACTCAACTTACAGAACTGAAGTCTGCAAAACCCAAGGCAGAGTCTTTAGAAGCTTTACTTGAGGAGGAAGGAGCAAAAGGATCTTTGCCGCTAAATGGGTCTCCAAACCCCTTTTTACTTTGAAATGGGTCGCTGTCTTCAGCGCCAAAGGGCTGGAAAGGGTCGCTGGACTTGGAGGAATCTCCTGACCCAGGCAGGTTTACTGGAGTACTTTTACCTAGAAAGTTTAGAAAGAAGAAAGATTATTTCCCCCAAAAGGTGCCCCCCCTCCCCCCTTAAACTTGGAAGCGAGTCCCTGATAGAATATGGGTTATTGCCTTCATTGCTAAACGTGCTCCGCTACAATCGTGACTGTATATCCTTACCACACATGCATTTTTGCATTAAACTTCTGGGATTTCCAAGAGTTTTGTTAGGTCATTTCAATAATGTGGACACCAACCCCCCCCCCCCCCCCCCCCCCCCCCCCAATGTCTTTTTAACTGTTACAATGTCTCAAATATCAGTGGCAAAGATTACCTACATTGTAGAGAACCACCTTTAGCACTCCGGACAGAAATACAGGAATAACAAATCAGCAGAGAACAAAGAACTGCAAGTAATACAATGACTGTGAATCTACAAACACTGAAATCAAACACTGATTTCAAAAGTGTATATTTGCAAAAATCTGGAGATTTTATTGAGCAGTTATTCTATATCTCAACACTAACGATTAGCCATGTGTTACAATGACAGCAGGCAATTACGAGGGCTAAAAACGCATAATTCACTGGCATCCCTGACACTGAAATTCAAAAGACGTACAACCCTTCTGAAACACCACTATTTCTCACATTAGACTAATGTGTAATTATGACACTAACAGCATCATGTATCTGTTTAAATCTTGCATTCTCGTGCTGCATTGCATGCAAAACCTAAATCTCGTTTCATGTTTGTCAGGCTACTTAAATTATTAGTGGAATAAATGCTTGTAAATAGATCATCTTGAAAATCAGGCCCTTGAGGGAGTATGTAGTCAGAATGCAGAAATAAGTGAAAAAGACGTAGGTGTCAAGGCTTAATTAGCAGCATTTTCATTCTGATACATTCACCCAATTGGTTTCAACAGGCTGTACACAACTTATCTGGTGTGCACTGCATGCTGTAAACAGTCAAGCAACCAGCAAGGTGTTAGTATGATTATACAAAGATAAACCCTGTTCACACTATCCATCCCTTGTGTAATCTTTCTATCTGAGCTTTAGATCTTTTCTTTTAAAACAGAGAGAGTGCTTACAAGCTAAAGCATGATGCAAACGAAATGGAACTTGGTTTTGCAAGGACACACTTACTGAAAAGAAAAACGGCATAAAAATCGGAAAGGAAACAACTTAGCCAAGTCGATTCTTGCCGCAACGTCTAAACGATGCCTTTCATTGAAAAGATCAGTCGTCTTAAAATGTGCTTTTTACAAATAATGTAGGTGCCACACATGCACGGTTAGTTCATTACACAAAATAAAATGCTTCCTAAAGACGTCAGATTAAAGCAAATTAACTACATCTACAACTAATTAACGAAGCTCAAGCAAACCACTGACAACACTGGACTTCATGAAGGCTATTTTAGCAATCGCTACAATTCCCAAACACCATGCCACCTATGCACTAAAGTAAGTACAAGCATGCGTTCAAGTAAATTAACTACATCTCACAAACTAATTAACGAAGCTCAAGCAAACCACTGACAACACTGGACTTCATGAAGGCTATTTTAGCAATCGCTACAATTCCCAAACACCATGCCACCTATGCACTAAAGTAAGTACAAGCATGCGTTCAAGTCTGACCAGGAGGGACTGTGCTCTAAGGAAGCAAGGGAGTAGTCTTCATTCCCATCCAAACTTTAGGCTTTGTCTGGTTTCCACTGATCTAGTTATCTTAAACCTAAACCAGATTACTAACACAGGGCTGTCAAAAGTAAGAATGTTAAACCTGGAGTGGAATGGCCCTCCAGGACTGTGATTGGCCACCTCTATTACAGTGCATTCTCAGAAAAAAAAAAGAATGCTGTCAAAAAATGTGGAAGGAAAGGTTTTGTGCAACATTGTTGCACTGGTAGCCGATTACAAATCTCCCAGAGTTTTACAAATAGTTTTTCGCACAGGTCACAAGCTTGTTTACAGCTTTAGTGCTTCTCTTGAGCACACCAGAGATAAACCTTGTTTGTAGTTTCACTTAACATGCACCGTTCTGCCATAAAAGCCACAGTACTTTCAGCAGCTACCCTAGTGGTGCACCAAAACCTCACTGAGAAGGGTTAAAGAAACAACAAGAATAAAACTGTCACCACATTAAGGGTCACTGCCACAAAAATATTAACAGTACATCTTTATATTGTTTTGAACTCAATGTAGTGCGAGAAATATGTATATCTATTCTTATCATGTTTATGACCCTATGCAGTGAGCTCATCTTTCTGCAAAAAAAAAAAAAAAAAAAAAAAAAAATTAAAAAAAATTTGTAAATCATTTCAGGAGGTTGTAAACAGGGGGAAATTACGCAAACCACTGAATTCATAAGATGCAAGTGCAAAATATCATTCTGGAGACGTCCTGACTGTAGTCACGCTACATCTTACAAAGCATTCAAGTTATATTGTTATGATTGAGGATAAAACAATGTGGCAATGAAGAAATTGAATTTGTAGATTTACTAACAGAAAATGTTTAATTTGTCATGTACGATACCAACATCAGAACTAGAGAATATAGTGGGGTACAAAGCGTTACATCTAACATCCCGAAACCTTAAAGCCACACAACCCTAACACGGCAGCAACCTAAGGTCACAGGTCAGAGTGAGAGGCACCGTTAGATTTTATGTAACAAACATGAAGAGGGCATCATACATGGTTTATGACATATCAGTTGACGCAACAGTTGCAACATGTTTACAAAAACGTAAGGTTTACTTTAACAGAGCTGCTCAGTGAGCAGTGGAATGCATAATCTTTGACGGGACAGAACTTCAAGGAAAACTAAGAAAAGTGAAGTACAGCTATGGGCAAATGTTTTGCATCACCCTATAGAACCAACTCATTTTGCTTCATAAAGTCAAATGAAATAATCTTGCACTAGCATATTGAACAGCATTCCGCTTTGTAGTTTTCCATATACTTAATGAAACAATGACAATTGAACAATGCGACATGATCAAAATCTAACATGAAATGATGTATCGCTATTACGGCTTTTGGTAGAATTATGTTCATATCATAGAAAACACATTTTTTTATTTTTTTTATTTTTTTACAGCAACACTAGGTCTAACAAAAAAAAGCAACAGTGTTCTTCAGTTAGTGTACTTGCTAAGGGCAGAGCATGGCTTTAGCAATGAGTTTTTGGCAGGTGGTACATATGAGAATCTAACTTTCATTTATCATCCAGGCTCCTGCAGAATATTCAGCCTTGTGCTCAGGGTCAAATACAAATACTGTGGTTCAGCAATAGAGTAGCTGTAACTCAATGATGAGAACAACAAAAGATGGCACTCCTAAGCAGGCGTGGGAAAGGAACGTGGGGCAGCGCTCATCAGAATAGGTGTTAACCACTCTGTCAATCAAGTTGTTATTTAAGCGTAATGAGAAAACAGACTTGCTTTTTACAGCAGAGCTAATCACTGAAGCAACCTTTTTTTTTTTCCCTGCAAGCATTGCAGCAGATGATGGAAAATGTAGATCTGAATTCTGATATGAAAACGATCCAGCGAACAGAAAGAAAACTTTTACTACTGGGCTCTACTCTGGTCTTTGTTCTTTTCTGCATTAGTCTCATGATCCAGCCAGGCTCCTGTAAGTGCTATGCTTGGCTATTTAAACATTTAAAACGTGTTAAATCAACACACCAGTTCTGTGAATTCTGTAGTGGTAAACTACTGGAGCTTTTACAGAATGGTTGTGGCACGGGACACAGATCACACATCTTCCAAGAATGAATGTATATTTAGATATATTACTTGTTCGAGAAAATACCAACACATCAGTTTCACAAAAACAGTAAGAATTAGGAAAAGTAAAAAGGTTTCACAGTGTTTTGAAATCAAACCTATATTTAAAATAAACTAACTGGATCATTAACAATCCATTAGAGCCCTTGAAATAGCTTGCATATAAAATTGGGCTGAAAGTTCATAAAATGATATATCACTTAATAAAAACAAGACCTCTGTGGGGTAAAAAACATAAAGTAAATCGAGTACACAGTCTTGTGTATCATTCACCATCTACTGCTACCACTTGATTTTATTTTTCACAGGAGGTTAAAAG
Organism: Polyodon spathula; assembly: GCF_017654505.1. Lineage (NCBI taxonomy): Eukaryota > Metazoa > Chordata > Actinopteri > Acipenseriformes > Polyodontidae > Polyodon > Polyodon spathula. Next base: position 4,567,566 of record NC_054560.1, read on the forward strand.
TTGAAAGATGTGCCACATACAGCATCCTTTAATCATGAAAGTCAAAAGGTTAAACTCTGGTCAAGACACAAAACACATTTACCGAATTTAGCAGATAGCGATGCTGAAAAAGCTGCGTTGCAGTGAACACAGAGCTGCATTCGGAGGAAGTGGGCAAGGGTGGAGAAAACACAGCAGATCCCAATATTAGCGCACCACAGCCCTGAGTTCAGCTTATCAACCAGTTTATGAACATTTACACCAACTTCCTGAACCTTACCACCGCTGCCCTCAAAATACTGCCCGATTTGAAATCAACAGCTCTTACCTCAAAACCTGCAAAGGCAAATGAGGCTTGTGAACAACAAAACAATATGTTGTTGTTTGGTGTGAGGGCATCCATCAGTTAGCAGGTGAACTCTATTTGAACCTTTAGTAAGAAGATAATACTACCTGTAAACTGTGTTTTTTTTAAATGACTGCATGATTTTACTTAACTCTTTCAACACTGCAGACAGAATTGTTTTGTTTGTTATTACCCGTCTATGGCTTTATGGCATTGCTAGGCATAACAAGCTTATGTCTTTCGCTTCAGGAATCAATCCAAGCCAATTCTCTACATCTTATTAAAAAGTCTAAAGTCAAGATCGCTTTTGATCACAACTTCCCCTTATCCCATTTCTGATTTTAAATTGTATAACAGTTTCAGCTAACGGGACAATGGAACTACATGATGTGTACAATGCCTCCCATGGTTACAGAGGAAATTAGTTTACTTTTGTTAATGGCATTTCTGTCCCCACATTTGTGGTATTAAGCAATGTTTCCACTAGCCTGGTACAAATGCAAACATCTAGGTGCACCCAGCAAAACAGTACCAGTTCTGCAGCTGCACAGCTCCCAAACCACGTACCTCTAGACATCAGCAAAACAACACAACACTTACAGTCCACTGTTCCGTAAAAAACTGTAAATGCAACTACATAAAATGCTTTTTAAGAATTTGAACTGAGCAGAACCTTCTCATCTGTGATAATCATAAGAAAGAATTAACAAAAAATGTACGCTATTTAACACATAGATGACACACCTCATTAAAAGTGTCAAAACATCTGGATATCGGTTCCCAAGATATACACTGCTGTGCAAAAGTCTTAGACACATTCAGCAGTTACAATATATATCGATGTTATGAGCATCAAAAATTTACTCAAAGCCTCCACTAGTGTTTTCCACTATTAACACCTTATTAATACAGCTAAGTTTGGGTGAGAAAAAACAGGCTTGTCTTTTAATAATCTTCAAAAACTTGCGATTACAACAACTCAAAGTAAACTATACATGACCAGCTAATATGAAGTGTCGTAGTAGCTAATCCATATTTACCCAGTGGTTCTCAACAGGGGCAAAGCAATCCAAGCTGGGCACGAGAATCGTCAAAATTAAAAAAAAAAAAAATGACATGACGTTTGCTAGAAAGCGTATCAATGTTAAAAATGTGAACCGTACTGTAACTGAAGACAGATCATAATTTACATTAGCAAAGGTCAAACCTTCTATAGTGCCAAGTGATGTTGCTTGGATTTCTTCCTCAAATGTGGCCTTTACCTACCACTGCATTTAAAACTTACCGCTGGGTGGTTTAGGCCTGGGGGGTACATTTTTCTTGGGTGGTAGGGTTGGCATGTCAGTCTTGCCCCTGAAAGGATCTTCAGAGAATCCCGGGCCACCAAACGAGGAAGCAAAGGGGTCTGAATGAGAGGTCTGTCTCTGCATAAAAGCATAAATAACATTGGATTGGGGCTCTTTATCGTGGTCTTCGTTCAAAAAGGGGACCCGTACGCAGTGATCGGGTCATACTCTATCAGGAATTTTCATGAAGAAAACTTTTTCATAGGCCGCTTGCCTCCTATATGCCATTCACATTGCAGTTTGGTATAATTTGATAAACTGTTGATATCTTACACACGTATCCAATATCATTTCTAATAGCTAGGATTACAAGGACACTCTGGCTGTGTGTGTGTTTTATTTTTTAATCCTTCATTGCCGTCGTTAATTATACAAAAGTTTAATTAGTTGCACCAAAGATATCGCTAAAAAAAAAAAAAAAACACAGAGAGGCATGCTGAAACAGCAACACACCAACAAAACGTGACACAGCTTATGTAAAAGACCAGTGGAAACTATGTACATTTCCACACTGTGTGGGTTTCAGCTCAATTATACTATCATGTATTGTGTGTGTTTCTCAAGACCTTTCAAGGCTTTTCAAGCAGACTTTCCCCTCGACTCTTACACACCTATAGACTTTGCACACAAACAAACTAATTCCACCACACAGCGCCGAGAAAGACCACAAAGAAACCCTGAAAAATGAAAATAACTAAATTTAAGCATTCTTGTGAAATTAAAACACTCCCTTAAAAATGCTATTCTTGTTAATTAAAAAAGAAAAATATTTTTGTGCACTAATAGATAAAAGCAGTTTACAGAACTTAATGTGCCAATGTACAAGGCCGGATTTTTTATTTATTTATTTATTTTTTAAAACGCTAAATATTTTACATGGAGGACACCCCCAGCTTACCTTTGACATTTGACTGAAGTCAGCAAACCCACTACCGCTTCCAAAGACACTACTCCCAAACGGGTCTAGAGTTCCAAATGGATCTACGGTCAGAAACAAAATAACGAGTTACAACAGGGACTAACAATCAGCAGGACTTTAATCCCTACACAAGAATGGAAAACCACCTGCTTCCAAAAGATTTATTAAAAAAAACCAACTGACACTAGTGTCATGATATTTACTTTATTTATTATTATTGTACTAAAATTAGTCACTTAGACGCTTTTATCCAAAGTGACTCTACAGACTAGGGGATGAACAATATATCAGTAACTGCTACTGCAGAGTCACTTACAATATGACCTCTTTTTTTACATAATCTGATTCTAAAGCAGTTCTCAAGATATATCCTTCAGCCAATGATGTCACTTACTACTCTGAAAGAATGGTGTTACTGACAGAGAACATATCATGAAATAACTTCTCAAAACTTGTTTTTGACTGTTCCTCATTTGTAGGGTGTAACTACTGCTGCAGAAGAAAAAGATTAATATTAAAAGTACGTGAAATATGCACTTTAGCTTAAACAAACCTCGCTGGCCCACAGCACATTAATAAAGTCTTGTATCACTTGTTAAGAAATGCTTGGGCAGCTTCTTAAGCTCGAAAAAAAAAAAGTAAGATTTTTTTCTAATTCAAAAGTAAACAAATGAACCTTTTAGCAGTACTTAAATCCAAAAGGGGTCTGAAAACAGCTCTGCTGTTATTGACGCTGCACCAGAGTAAAAGCAATGTCTATGGTTCCTTCTGCTAAACCACATTCATGGGAAACACAGCTGTTCTTATGTTATACCAAAGTCTGAAATTTCATCAGGGTTGCATGAAGCAGTGTGTTTTCTGAATTAAGGCAATTTCCTGCAAAATAAAGCATCTTAGCAGAGATAGGGTCCACATATATCCTGCAGCTCTAGAGTTCTAGTTGTACTTAAAGAATCAGTGAGAATGAAATCCAGAGAAACTTTGGTTATAAAGCTGTGTACTCTCCCCACCTCCCACCAAATCTTCTAATGCACTACTTTGTCTTTTTACAATATATGATGTTTTAAAATCAGTGAAATACAATTATTCTTTGAAACTGTACCCAGAAAGTTGAGTTTTGTAAGATCTATTTAAAAATTTGAATAATCTTAAAAAAAATAAAATAAAAAAATCTTTACGGTCCTTAAAACACTAAATTCAAATAAGCATATTCATCAGAACTTCTTAATTCTTTAATTATGGAGCCTTTGAAACATTTTTTACAATGAATTTCACTTTTTACTTTTTAATTATTACTTTAAACGCACAACCTTCAGCCTACATTGTCTTAAAGAGTAAGTATCGGGGTTCTGAAAAATATAGCGTTACACTCCCCCACGCGTTGCTACAACTGTTTAAATAATGTACCTGGAATTTTTGTTTGACAATGTGGGCAATAATCCTGACGCATCAGTACACTAGAGCGGACATTTTCAAAAGACCTTAGAAGTGTAAAAAATTGTTAAGAAAACGAAAAGAAAAATTCCAGGTATGTTATTTAAACAGTTGTATCATCACGTGGGGATGGGTAACCCTATTTTTCAGAACCCTGCTACTTATTCTTTGATTTACACCATTCAATATGTGATGTTTATTTTAATCCTTAGATGGAGGCAAACTAACAAAGTCTTCTATTACTTTTAAATGTGTTATACTGTTTGCAATTTATTTTTTTTTTTTTAATAAACCTTTAGGTTTTAAAGAACTAGGTAATCTTCCTGTCAACATTAGCATTAAAAGTTGCAGGATTTCTAAATCATTTTGCATTGTAAAATGTTTGGGAGAATGTATCCGCGTCTGTTACCATTACTTTTCAGCTGTACCTTTAATGATAACTTTTTCTTTTTTGTGAATCCCCCCCCACCCCCCCAAATGCAACCCAGAGACTCAAAGTGAGACTGTCGATTATGAGAACTGGTTTTAACAACGGGTTACACTGAAATCTGAAATTTCCACTATCAGATGCCCTGCAAAGAATGCACTTGAGAAACTGGAATGGCTTGGGTGCAAACTTCAGATAACAATCACTGTAATTTAACAGTTATTTATAAACCCAAAACTACCTTCTCATACCCACAGTCATTTTTAAATATTACAACTAGTGGTAAAAACTGGATTCAGAGCCAAAGTATTTGAGCACAACGTAACTGTAAACAGAAGATTAGAAGCTCCAACAATAAAGATGTATTCATATTGGAGCAATAGCGTTATTTTATGGCAGAGTATGACATAAAATAAATAAATGAAAAAAAATAATACGCTGATTAAAATTGTAAAAATATACAAACATACTTTATTACGGCCACCAACTAAAAGATTATTTTTTAATAAAAGCTGTTTTTTTTTAAATCCTATTTTTGTCTGAAGCCGTTTTCATACTACAAATATTTCGACAGGCTATTTGTCTTCCCCGTTACAGATAAAATGCTGGATTAGTAGTGTCCATACCTGGTCCTTTTGGTGGTGTGTTTGTAGGTGCAAAAGGATCACTGCTGGCAAATGGAGCAGACTAAAAAGAATACATAAAATGTTAAATACCAAAACTTTCCAAACCCTTAAATGGAATTACATACACTTGCAACACACTGCAATTATAACACGTGCAGGGTATTTACACTACATAAATGTATAAATACTGTTATTGCCTTGGTGGCCACTCTCTATACTACACTGCCAAACACACAAGGCTTCACAAAGGGAAGCAGTAAGTGGGATGCAAGCTGCCTGAATTATAACAGCAGCAGTGAAACAGACGAAGCTGAGTAAAGCTGAGTGAGTTGGTGTTCCAATGGGGACTGCTAATGGGTCAAAACCCTGGTCAAGTGATCTCAAACTCTGCCCAGACAGTTCCTCCACTACAGCCTCAAAATAAATCAATAAATATTCCTTCCAGCTTACCTTTGAGGGAAGCGTCGCACTTTTACTGAAAGGATCCGCTGATGTGAAAGGGTCGGTCTTGGTCGGTTTTCTAAAGAAATCCTCTGCCGGGGAGGTCTTGAACGGATCACTCTCTTTAAAAGGGTCCCCACCAAAAGGATCTGTTTGAAGAGCAAATCCTCTGTTGTGAACAGTGCGTGTACTGTATCTGTACATTGGAGCTGCCACTCACAATCAGCAATCAACAGCAACATGGGTAAAACGTATATGAAAGCCTACAGTGCCTTTCCCAACATTTCACGGCTTTCAAAAATAACTTTTTAATGACACACCCATCTCCCCACCACAGTGTAACTTTGGTGGCTATAGCAAATGTCATCGCTAAAATACTACCTCCAACATCACCTACACTTTATATGGTCTGCAAGCTATATGCTGTACAAGCTGCACAATCTACTCAGGGTTAAGAATTATATATAGGTTATCACAGATCTATATTAATGTGTGTGTTTATTATACATTTGATGCAACATAAGGATGCTTATGCACATTTCATCCAAGACTGAGAGCAAAAACATTGTAATTCAGAGATTTTCACACTAATATTTTTACTAATATGGAATCTTTTTTTTTTTTTTTTTTTTTTTTTTTTTTTTTTTGAACACTAAAACACGAACTAGGCATCAGATGTTAGTTTATTGGAGGGAGTCTTTTGCAGCAACCAATGTTCTTGCACTTAGCCAACTATTTATTACTATGTTTTTCAAATCCATTTGATTAAAGTTGAGATTAGGGTTAGGATAACGTCAATGTCAGTAGCTTCCAGCAAGACATGGCAGACGGAAGTACGATCTGTCCATTGCCATCAAAGACTGGTAAGTGAGAAAGGTGGTGTTGGTGTACCAAACGATGAGCAGCAGACACAGAGCCGCGAATCACAAACTGCATTCACACAAAACTGTTCCCATTCAAAACCCCTATTTAGCTGGGTTTGATTTTTTGTTTTTCAGTGTTATGTATGTGCTGCTCACTGTTTCGTACTCCTCAAAAGGACAGCAAAAAGAACAAGAGTAGGTGTTGCTTGCTGTGTATTTAAGTATAATATAAATGGGTCTGGTCAATTTACTTTGAAGCTATGAGCTAGCATCTCACAATGAGCGAAGCATGTTCTTTGGTTGAATTTTATATATTTAGAATCAAATTTAAATCTAAAAAAATCTCCCTGTTTTTAAATAAATAAATACATTGAAAAACAAAAACATTGCTATCAATACCTGCTGTGGCTGGTGGCTGCTTTGCAAAAGGGTCATTGTGAAATGGGTCACCTGATAAAAAAAAACAAAAAACCGTAAAACTGGTAACCAATTCTGGTTTGGTCAAACTTGAGGTAGGACTGGGGAAATTTAGCATTTACTATGAAAAAGAAAGCATGCTCAATAGGAAATGCATAATTCTCTTTTCTTGTGTTAAATGTTTCTTTGGTATATAGATGCATGATTATTTTTAAAAATTTAGATAGCTCAACAACTTGAAATACCAGTGACAAACTAATAACGTTCAGGTTATTTGGAAACCTTTCATTGTCAAGCTGTTAGCAGACTGTGGATACCCAACAAAATAAATAACAGACTGATACCACTACAGAGGCTAAAATAACAGAACTGTTATTTTAAAACAAATCAATACTTGTCACACCAACCAAGACACAGGCAGAGGGACAAAGGAATGCAGAACAAGAGGAGTGACAAGAAGGAGGAGGACCTGTGGTCAAGTGAGAGACTGCAGGACGCAGGGGGCACTTTCATCCAGCACAGGACAGGCTTCTGCTGCTGCTGCGGTTATTAGTACAATGTACTTACTGCCTTTAAAGGGATCTGCACCTTTAAACGGATCGGTTTTGAATGGGTCCTCGGACTGAAACGGGTCTGTGCGCAGCTCATGGACACTGTTACTGAACACTGGAGTGTTTGCCTTGAAGGGATCCTCCTGTAATGAAAAAGATACTCGAATTCAGCTTTCACTTGCTAGTCCTGCAGTTTAAAGTGCCTTCATATTTGATGTACATGACTGCGTGAAGCCTTGGCATGAAAACTGACCTCCACAGTCCGGAATAACTCAAACAGAGCATCTTAGAGTATCCGAGTCAAGCACATACCAAGTTTTATAACTGGAATATCAAACCCACAAGAAAAAGTACATGTTGTGCAGCATTCAGCCACTTGAATGTATTTTTCTTTTCAATCACGCTTGTATTATCTGCTAAAGTAAAACATGAAGCTAATATCCTACCATTTGTTTATATTTGGTAAAACAAATACAAATATACATATAAATAAATTTGAAGGAGACTGTGCGGTCCAGTGGTTAAAGAAACAGGCTTGTAACCAGAAGGTCCCTGGTTCAAATCCCAGCTCAGCCACTGACTCACTGTGTGACCCTGCGCAAGTCACTTAACCTCCTTGTGCTCTGTCTTTCGGGTGAGACGTTCTTGCAAGTGACTCTGCAGCTGAAGCACAGTTCACACACCCTAGTCTCGTATCTTGTAAAGCGCTTTGTAATGGTGGTCCACCTGAAAGGCGCTATATAAAAATTATTTTTATTTTTTATTTATTATTATTATTATTATTATTATTATTATTATTAATAACAACATAATTTAAAACATTTGCATAATTATAAACATTTATAATCCCCACGCTGCCATGGATGTAAATCAGACTGACTGGTATTTCTAGTTCCATGAAGCAGTAAGAGATAATTCCTTCTTCAACATAAGAATCTAAAATGTATCGACGGTGCAAATATTTGAATATGTCGGCACCATTTAAAAGTATAAAATGAAACCGGAATTTAAAAGAACATCTAGATGTTTGCAGCCTGTGAGCCTTTTATCTGATGGGCAATAATGAAAATAGTATCACCCAGTTCAGCAGGGAGCAGATACATCAGACATCGGATAAGATAAACACATTGCAGAAGGATAGGTTTCCATTTCAAGCCCACTAGAAGAGAGAGAAACACTCTGCTATACAGTAGAAGGCATGCTCTATTATTCATACCTCATTTATCCATTGGTTTCCTTTGCATGGTATCTTTTTGATAGTCATTTGTAAATTATGTTACGTTGAAGAATTCGAACAAGATCATTTTTTGGTTTTAAGATTTGTCCCGGTACTGCTCACACTTAATGTTGCAACTGATAAAAGTCATGACCTACTAACCGTAAAGCTTAGTATCTCTACAGAGCGTAGTAGCCCATACAGTATTATTTCTTTCATTTATGTAAAAAAAAATAAGAACCACAAATAATTGCCTCTGGGAATTGGTTACAGTTTTGCTGAGCCTTACCACTGCTCCAAAGCCTCCATTGTCTCTCTCAGGAACTCCTTCACTCATGTCAGCAAGGTTAGTCATGCTTCCCCCGTGAGTCCCACTGAGTGCATTGTTGTACTGCTCAATGTTTTTACACATCTCCTGTTGGCTATCCTGGAGCTGGGAGAGCTTACTCCTGGCCTGCAAAGGCAAGAAATCAAGAAATCTCACACTTCAATGGAAGCTGCATTTGTTTTTTTAAATGTCCAAGTTGAAGTCACTTGCAATCAAAATGGGAGAGATGTTCCGTGTTGGTGGGAGCTGTTCTTGTGCTGTGCAAATGGATGAAGGACGCTCAGCCTTTCAGTATTCATCACTATTAAAAAGGGGAAACCTGCACACTGGTGAATCCACATGCAGTTTGCTTTCGATTAGCCCCTCCCTTTACAGCCTTCTCAAAAAACTGCTGCATCTTTTCATGCTCCTTGAGTTCAATTAACCGTGCTGGGCACTGACTGCATTTTTTTTTTTTATTTTTTTATTACAATACTTGTCTGTGTTAGGGTAACTTATTAAAACTCAGTTTAAAAGTACCTCTGTGGCCTCTCAGCTCATACACAAGCGGATGCAAGAAATACGACACTGTTCAAGGCACTATTTTTACGGATGTATTTCTTACAATGAGCGTGACGCAGGGGGCCAGGTTCATTGCTTCACTCGGTTGTACCAGCTGTACTTCTTTAAGATAGTTAAAAGGCTATTGAGATCAAAAGGGTCCGTTACAAAGTTTTAAAAGTCACCACGATGTGATGCCACATAGTCAAATGATAAGCAAAATAATAAACACACAAGTGCAGATAAATGGTATTTCACACTCCCTGCAAAATCAGTTTATGAGGTCCCTGGAGGACAGGATTAAATTGCATAACTGTGCTGAATGTTGATTTTCTGATATGGACTGTAGAACACAGAGGAATAAAACTGCCTGCCAAGCTCATTTGAACAAAGATGGATTTAAACCCAGGCCTCTAGAGTAGTCCCTTAACCTACCGAGACACGAGGCATTTTGAAACATAAAATGTCATTAACAGGAGGACCCAATCTCTGTTAAATAATTTATTTAAAGCGATAAGACAAAGATTTCAAGATTCAAAAGCTGGGAATAAATCAAAAGAATTAATTTTTTTTTTTTTTTTTTTAATAAAAATTTCCAAGAATTTGCAACAGAGCTATTAATTAATGCTCTTCAAAAGTGCAGTGACTGTCTTACCAGTCTCACTGCCCCCAAGTTAAGTCAAAGTTCAATCTGTTCTCTGCTTTCAAGGTGTTTACTCGCTCTATTTTTGTTAACCGTTTGATTCTTCGTCAGTTTTTTTGTTTTTTGGAGGAAATGAAACTGTTCAACAACTTCTCTTGTTTTACTTTAAGGCAGAGTCAGGGCAGTATATAAAATTCTCAGTCAACAAGCTTTCTGTGAAACTGTGTTGCCCCCTAGTGGTACAAAAACAATACTGTTAAGGTAACAATACAGCCTTCCAGAAAATCAGTTATGCACTGAATTAGAATGCAGCACAAGATTTACCAGCGAGAACAATAGCAGTCATTTTTAGCTGCAGTTATAAGTTTACAGAGCAAGAATTTTCACCTACAGTCAGACAAGGACATCAATTAATTAATCATCACAGCTTGCAAGTTAACACTGGGACAATCTCACCAATTTATTCTGTACGCTAACTGTGCAGTTCAGTTTACCGTCTGGATCTACGAAACCTCCCACTTGCCTCACAGTTTGCTGATGAAGGAAATTTTGTCTACGTGAACTAATAACAGAGTGTTCATTTGGAAAATTCTAGGCTGAAGAATATAAAAACAGAGAAACAATCACGTCGTGTTTAAAACCTCATCTCGGAACCGATGTGTTACCTGGCGCTGCTTACCTGGTTAATCTCGTCCTGCGTTGACTGCAGGGACTTGATGATGGTTTCGAGCTGCACTTTGCCAGCCTGGATGCTCTGCTCCAGCTGCGCCTCCTCCTGCTGCAGGCGGTTCAGTTCAGCTTTCGCCCGGCTTAGCTCCTCTTCCTGAGACTGGAAATCCGACTCCTGAGAATGAATCTGCATTTGCAATGACGAAATCTGAAACAGCAACGCAACGCCATGAACGAGGAGGAGAACAGCGGGAAATCCTTCGAGGACAGCTGCAAACCAAACATCCGAGCAACGCTTGAAGCGTGTTTTTTATTTTTATTAGAAACTGAATGATCAGTTGATATCGTATTGGATTTGCAAAATATTAAGTAAGAAACCAGGCTTAGAAAAAAAATTGTGAATTCAACATGGTGAGTTTCCTCACAGACCTGTGCCTATGCAACTCAGCTGTAAGGTAGTGTCCCTGCTATTTAGAACTGCAAGCACTATGTTTAGACCAGCTGTGAAACCAGGCCTTCACGTGAAAGCCTGGTGAAATGAGAAAAAGACAGATCTGCGTTTACAACAAAAGCTGGCTCCTATCCTTACCATCTGAGATTCCTCGTGGCACTTCTGCCTCACGTCGTTCAGCATGTCTTCGAGCTTCGCTTTCTGCTGGTCCATCTCCTCCAGGCGATCTTGAGCATCTTGCTTTTGAGCTTCTAGTTCTTGCAGACTGCTTGTTTCCCGGTCTAAATCATTTTGCAATTCCTAGAAGAAACCAATATTTAAAGTAATCTGATTCCACTTTAGTTGGCAGCCAGGTCCTTTTAGTTGACGGGTTGATGCAGGTTTAGAATTATTATTATTATCGAGCAGCATCACAGAAAATAAAGGTTAGGTAGGTAGTGATTTCGTTAGCTTATTATTACAAGCATCCTTCTGTTCTTTACCTTTTTTATGCATTTCTCTGTATTATGGATTTTCTTGTATTTACTGCATCTTGTAAAGCACTTTGTGATGGTGTTACACTATAAAAGGTGCTATATAAAATAAATATTGATTGACTGATTTGTTACTCTTGAATTTAATCAATTCACTCACCTGAACCTCATTGGTTTTTTGTCTGATTGATTCCTCCTTTTCTCGGATGTCTTGATCCAAGACATACTTCTCCCTGCAAAAACACACAAAGCAAATGACAGAGCGCTAACCAAGGATTTAAAACCACTCTCTTACATTCAATTAGCATTATTAACATTACTACTGGTCCCCTTTTTATTGCACAGAGAATATTTTTTTTTTTTTTTTTTTTTTACATAAATTCAGGATATATACAGATATTTCAAATACAACACTACAGATAAACTAATGCATCTGCTGTAGATCAGAGTCAGACTGTGGCATTGGAGTGAGTTTCAACCACAATACACGATTCTGCATCAGACAAAAGCAGCTACAATTTCATCTAGCATTGTCTTTCTGCCTATTCAAAAATTTATTACATACAAGAACCTGAGGATCTTCAACTAAAGTAGAAAGGGAACCTGTAATAACACAGATAGTGCTAATAAGAGGCAAGAAAGAGTATTTAAATCCTTGTGTCCTTTCACGGGGAACAACGTAATAAATAAAATACAAAAACGACCCAGTACAATCTCCACCTCCCCTACAATGAACAGCATGGTTAATTAAATTCACCTCCAAAATATATATTTTTTCTGACAACCAATAAGGGACTTTACCTGAGAGCACTCCAGTGTGTAAAAGCAAGTGTGCTATGGCAGCGAGGAGAGCAAGTAGTGAAGACAAGAGATAGGATTACAAAATACACACAGGAAAGGAAAGTAAGAGGCAACAATCATATTGCAGCTGAAAGACACCATTAGTGGAGAGAGTGCTGGACTTGCGTGATAACGACTACCAACAGAAAAATCCATTTTTACCTTTTTGTTGTTTTTCCTTAAACGTGTGCATTTTATTACCATTTTTTTTCTATGATGTTCCTAATAGATCTTCTCTTGCTAACCAAACCTGAAAAATGACTTTGGCTGGAGTGTAACAACGCGATTGGCTAATTTACGTCAATAATAATTTTGGCAAATGTACTATATATATTTGGCAGGGCTGTTCAACCAAGATGGTTTTCAATAAAACAGGTTACTCTCCCAAAGTGTTCAGTAAGATTTGGTAAGATGTAAGATGTGAATGGATTTTGTCTGGCAAAACACAAACAAAAAACATATACATAAATAAATAAATGGGTGTCATAACACAAAGAGCAAATTTATAATGTCATACATATAACAACAAGTGCATTAAAACCAACAGCAGTCTGTTGAGTACAATTAACACAACTGTATTCCTGTCTAATTCACCTTGTTTAGAGTGCAGATGTCCTGCTGATTAACAGCTACAGACCTGCCTCAAGCAATTTAACAGCAAAGAAATATTGACTGTGAATCAGTCACCTATCCCTACACAAGGCTATGAACGTCATCAAGCATCGGAACTCGACTTCCATGGGAAAAATAAACAAACAGCGCTGTGGCTAAAATATCTTCCCTCTAAAAGATAAATTAACCCTTTGAGGTACAAGGGACATGTGCACCCCCCCCCAAAAAAAAATAATTATGCTAACTTTTTTAATTGTTGCAGTGAGGTGCACAAAACAGGGTTTAAAATTCACAGACAGGCTGGACCATCCAAATTGTCCGTTTCCTCCTCGTGATACTTGAGTCCCTCTCAAATGCATTTTAAGAAGAACCTGTTTGAACAGCCGCTCAATTCTCAGTGTACTTTAAGGGGTTAAACAGAATCGGGTCTTTCTTTTTTTTTTTTTTACTCCAAGTGCAGAAACACTGGAGATCAGAAACACGTGGAGTTTGTGCAGAATGTGTATTGTTGCTTTTTACTTTCAACAGCAGCCACAGCAGTAATGTTTTATGAAGACCCAAGAACTACACTAAAGATTTAATTGTCATCTTTTTACAAGAGCATGACTCACAAATCCCCAAACATCAGCTCGTAAGCAGGTCTTAAGAATCCACTCCTGACAAAGCAGTATGAGATGATCACAAGAAAAGAGAAAAAACAGCCAACACACAAATGTCAACTGCTAGACGACACACAAAATAAAACGCAAGTCTTTGCTTCACTAGCTTTTTTTTTTTTAATGTTAGTACTTTCTTAGAAACTCAATGGGGTGACCAAGTGGGGCTGCTGAAAATGATCCGGCGAAGTAGAAAAGGAACTAGAAAGTAATGGAATGAATCAGTGACTTCTCCAATGCTGTTTGCTGGTCCTTTCAATGCTGACCATCAGCACCTTCTGTGCTTACATGGCACTGCTGATGCATCAAGAGAATATTCCATTGTAATTACCTCTGCAGCTGTGCAATTTCCTGGCTAATGTCATCCAGTTCTTTAATTCCAGTGAACTCTCCTGAGCCAACAGAGCTCGCACTGTCCTGTAAAAAAACACGAACTGAAGTCAGCAATGAATTTAGAGACAACCCTGGGGGTGGGTGCAGCGGCAGCATGCAGAGCAGGTAGCACACAAAAAAACAAGAACGTTGGGAAAGGCAACGCCACACAACCACATTCTTACAGGTTCACCTCTACTGAAAAAGAGCTTCAAAAGCACTGGGTTCTTTACAAACGCTTTCCATCGGGTCAATCTATATCCACCTTTTGTACACAAACGAAAGCGTTTGCAAACTTACATACCCATAACTCGAACATTATTGCCTGGCACAGAAGTTTGCAATAGAAACGTCAGCAGCATTAAAAGTAATGAACAAGTTAAAGTACACGCACTGCAAACTTGGGTGGTGGTGGCCGAGCTGTACGGCTCAAGTTACAAATGCTGTGTGATTTTTACATTAAAACTAACATTTAAACAAATAAAACCATGCAACACAATGCTGTGTTGAAAAGTCATTGTAACTATACAGGCGCAGTATCTGAAATTGAGATCAACTGCATGTACTTGCTTTCAGTTTTTGCCTCCACATTAAGCGTTTGATGCTGTGCTCACCCTGTCCCTGAAATCCAACAATTAAGCTAGACGTTTTTCAAAAAAAAAATAAAAAAGCGCAATTGAACTGTTGACTAACAAACTTCTACCATCCACAAATTTAAACAATCACAATTCACTAGAAGACAGAGAAGAGCAAAGTCAAGCTTTTCCGCTATTACCTCCACAACACTACCAAAGGCAACTGCCCAAACTTTGCATGGTTCCTTGACTTCTGTTATAGTTATGGGGATCATTAGGGTTAGCTTGCATAGATGGATCTGTTTCAATGTTATATTTACAATTAGCAACATTGAATCTGTTGAGATAAATAGTAGCAGTTTTCAAGTCTTGATTCAACAGGAACGGTGGCAGCTAGGCGTGTCCTTGGACTAGCAGAAGTAATTTTTAATGATAAAGCAGCAAATGAAATGACAAACGTCAGCCTAGCCATGCGAAAGAGCAGTTTGCTGGCATACAGAGGACATAAATGCTTCATGAAGGGGTGACAAGGAGCTACTCACACGGCGCATTTCTGTTTGTGCTGCCATTTCCGATCCTACAGGAGTCATATACCCTGACTGACTCTACACAGAGAGGAAAGAAAGGGAGGAGGAGGTAGAAAAGCAGGATTGAAAAACGACAGGTCAGAAGAGATGTGTGCTGGTTAGAAAAGATTCCATCCTTTTCTATCTTGTGCTGGAACTCGCACGCGTTAAGGAAATATGTAATTAACTGCAAAACATTACATAAAAATACAAAAACAAGAGGCTTGGATCTACTAGGACGGGAAACCTTTCTAAGAACAGGCGGCTTCAATACGAGTCCAATCCAAGCATAGTATTTGCTTATGCAAGCTGGATGAATGACTACAGGAATGGGCTAAACCACTATGAAACACGAGTCTTCTTTAAAAATCACCTAAACTACCTCCTGTCTACTTTGCAAATAAAACAGAAATGTCATATTCCATTAGATTCCCTACGGGGACAAGGAAAGACCGCAGGAATGGGATGCTGCGTCCATCCTGCTTACACATCCTCAAATGCAATACTCACAGAGACCGGGGTACTTCTCTCAGAGGGTGGGATCATGTCTGGAGTCAAGATCTGAGGAGGGTCAATCCCTTTGCTGACTTTCTGCTGAATGAGGTGCATAGCCAAAGAGAACTGCTCTCTTGTCAGCTTCCCCATTTGCCGCGTGTCAGCCAAGGACCTAGAGTAATTCACAAAATGACGTCATGATGCATAACGTAGTGGCCCAGCGGGTGAAGAAAGGGGCTTGTTACCAGGAGGTTGCCGGTTGAATCCCAGCTCAGCCACTGACTCGCTGTGTGTGACCCTGAGCGAGACTCCAAGTCACTTTGGACAAAAGCGTCTGCTAATTGACCAATTAAAAATAGTATTATTGTTGTGACTATTACTGTTAATTCAGAACACACAAATATGACACGCTTAGGGTTAAATTTAGAATGGCATAGACACCCACTTGTTTTTTAAAATAGAAAGACTTATGAAGGCATTTCAACATTAGGGCTGTTATTTTAGGGTGTTCGTTAGGTGCAAACAACGCTCTCATTCTAAAGAAAGTGATATTAATTAAACTGGTATAAAATAAGAGCCATGTGACACATATAGATTGGCGTGCTTCAGCAAATACAAAGCGTACTTAGAGTACAAGAAATGCCATCTTACATTCATAAATGCCAACTGCTTTTTTACTGTGTTCGTACAACATTAAGTTTAACTTCAACTCATAGGCCAGAAAGGATTACACAGCAGAAGGTCTCAATGTCAGTATTAAATCAGGCTTCTGGTCATTAAAATGGCATCACAACTTGGAGGACAGTTGCATTGTTTCTTACCATATATGTGCCAAGATGTTCTGAGGAAGCCCGGAGTGCATAAAGATGTCTTTGACTTCATGGCCACTGACAAAACCATCCAAGTCGACATCTGTTTTGAGAAAAAAGTCATCGTATCTTCCTCTGTCACCTGCTGGCACTACCCAGTTTGCGGATTGCTACAAGAGAAAACGGGGTCTTACTTTCATGGTGCATCACTACCTGAAACTTGTTTTAACTTAATGTTTGTATTCGTTAAACTCTTAAACCAGGGGGTGGCCAAAGCTGGCACTTCCATTTCTGGTTTTTGTTCCAGGCTTGTTCTAAATTGTTTAATTGAACCAATTAAAACTCCACCCAGAACCGGCTAATCATCTAACTGTACTTGTTAAACCCCCACTCTAAGCTATTAATACCCCTAGATCACCTACAGTGTATACAGTACTACTAGACACAAAGCTGTACCTGTGCAGACTTCAACGAGTGTTTTGGTGACAAACTCCCTGCACTGTTCAGGCTGGTCATGCTGCCGTGGGACGGCGTGGAGCGTAGACTATCTCTCGGTGGCGGGCTTGCAGGGAGAACTGGGACTGCACCCGGAAGTACTTGGACAGAGCCTGGAAGAGCAGCTGCCGTTTTCTTCCTCTTCGAGGGGGGTATGAGAGAAGGGTTTAGGACAGATGGGACGGGCTCCTTCTCAAGAGCTCTATAGACCAGGTGCATTGCCTGCAAAAAAATACAACTCACAAATCATTAAAAATGCTATTCATTTTGTTTAAAATATCTAAATTATTATTATTATTTTTATTATTAGTATTTTTTTTTTTTTTTTTATAACTCACTCACCACAGCAAACTCATCTCTGTCCAAGTGTCCATCTTTATCGATGTCGCTAAGGTCCCAAACCTATATTCAAAAAAATAAAATAAAAAAACAGCTGTAAGACTGGAACTGTACCAATAGTGACGAGAACACACTGGCTACTTTTCTACTCGTAAAAGAACAGGAGGAACGGTCACAACACACTTACCCTGCCCAACACATCAAGAGGTAGTTTTGAGTTCATTAGTACTGGTTTCACCTTGTCCCCAGACAGGAGACCATTAATCGGCAAGAGACTTTCAAAAATACCATCAAACTTTCCCTTCTCTTCCGGCTGTGAAGAAAATAAATAAATAAATCTACACACCCTCACCTGAAGGGTTAAACAGAAAGGAATAGTAGATCGTTACATCATTAACTATGTAGCAAATTACATCGCAAACACAATAATGGATTTAAATGAGCGAGTGTGGTTACCATGGCATCAAAAGCCTAGAACTACATCCGCTGCTTGTTTTCAAACACACTTTCCCTTGACAAAACGCATGTTAACAATATCTAAACGTTGAGAAGTTAGCTCTTTTGGGTAAAAACTTGTACATATTGCACATATACACATAGATATTTTAATGATTACACAACTTAAAACAGTTTTATATTTTTTTTCTAATAACGAAACTACCAAATGATTTCTACTTAACTGTTAGGAAAATCAACTTAGTAAACCAATAAAAAATAGAGACTTACCCTTACAGCCCAGTGTGAATCCCCTGTTGGAGGACCTGCAGTTAACAAGGGACTGCTAGTATTGTGCTGGAAAATATCAGAAGTTAAAGTGTTAACTGTGCAGAAACATGCTTTACCCTGAATACAAGAACAACACAAAAATAAATATGTTGGTCTCAAATCCTCAGTTATGACAGAACCACTCTCTGTGGGAAAAGTGAATTAAGATAGTCAGGACAATAGTACTGAAAGACAAAAACAACTGCTCCTTACATGACGCTATCTGTGTGTGTGTGTGTATGTCATATATATATATATATATATATATATATATATATATATATATATATATATATATATATATATATTATATATATATATATTATAGCAAAGTGTTTGTGAAACTTACAAATTTGGTGGTGGGACTGTGAGCAATAAGCTGGTTAGGCTTACGTCGTGGCCACTCTGTGCACATGCTACCAGTCGTAAAGCAACATAAAAACCCTGAAAAGAATTAAAAAATAGATAATAATGTTTCTTCAGAGAGGACATTTCTATAAGAAATGCAGTACAAAATAAAATTAAAAAAAAAATTCAATAAATAAATAAACGCACTACCTGTTTATCAAGGTAGCCCTTTCCGTCTGGGTCTGCCATATCCCAGATCTGCAAAAAGAAATGAACAAAAGTAAAAGAAGACGTTCTTTTCAGTTATTTGCTGTTATGGAACGCTAACTGACCCTTAACTCACCTTTCCCAAAGTGCCATCTAACAGCCCAGATTTTTTTAGAAATAGAGCAGCTTCTGTCGGCCCCACTCTGCCAGTATTCCCAGGATCTACCTGTGTAGGAACACAAATGGAAACGCATTTAAAATCACACATCAACGGGCAGATTCTTGCTGAAAATAGCCAGTTCGCAAGAGTTGTACATGATTAATTACAAAACCCAAATGCAAAGAATTGTATTGTTTTATTTGATCCAGAAAAGAAACAACTAATGGATCTTTTTTTTTTTTTTTTAATTACTGTTTCTGATTCAATTTCTGATTCAATTTTTGCTCAGCCTGGTCTCTGCATGAATGATTCCTTTCAATCCGAGAACATTTCTAAAGCCTAGTAGTGTTTCAATTAATTTTCTCTATTGAAACACTCAACACTTGTAGTAAAAGTAACAACCCCACTTGACACCTCACATCTGCTAAAAAAAAAAAACTATTTAGCAAGAGCATATCAACCCCTATAACCCCTTCCACTCCTGTGCTGAAGTCATCAACTCAACAAATTATTAAATCTTTGTAGTATAAAATCTGCTGACGTTCTCAGACTTCTCCCACCATTTATTCTAATCTAACATGACTGTTATATGCATGTGAAATGTTTAGGACAGATGTTTGATCTTTACTTCTTTGTTAGTAATGTAGGATGTCTTAAAATGTTAAATAAAAAGGCTTTGAAACTGAAACAGCACCACAGACGACACACATTCCAGACTCGCGTCGATACGGCTCACATAGCGAAACACCCTGAAACAGTACTGCAACAATATTGAAATGCAGACCTATTTCATACAATGTACAAGATGTCCCATCACCTGCACTAGTTGATGTTAAAAGTAAAACCATGCATCTTACCTGTCTGTAATAGGACTCGTACACTGGGTTCCCACTTAAAAGCTGGAAAACATAGAAAATAAAACCTGTTAAAAACAGCCTCACAAGGCAGTTAGCTGTCATTTAAACTGGCATAAATGTTTATCACATTTTTAAAATGTACGAAAAAAAAAGACTTGTGTGCCTGCACGAGACTGAATTCTCCCTAACAATGAAGTAAACTCTTTCTACAAACAGCAGGCAGGTCAAAGACATTCTCATATTTCTTCTCACACTTGGAATACTTGGCAAAGTCATTTTAAGCTTTATTGTATGTCAGCTTTCAAAGTGCGAAATGCCCCTACTAGCAGCCCCCACCCAGTAGCAACATGTATTATTAATACCTGTATTCAGCAACTAGAACACCATTCCAGCCACACCACAGTGACAGAGGTTTACCAAGACAAGTAGCACAACACCTGGTTTTATTTTTAGATTGCTTTGCTTGACTCAGGTTAGGGATGAAAGAATCTGTTCACAGCTACAACTACATACAATTACACATGCTGTATAGTACTGGCAAGCCTGCATTACAAAAACCATGTGGCTTCGCTGGAACCCTGACAAACAACTACTCTGAGTCCTCAACAACCCTGAATCGTTATCCATGCCATGTTTATATTGTTTCTGATGTAGGTCAGTGTTTGTGTGTATACAAAGGAAGAGAAGGAGTGAGGAAGGGAGTAGTCTGTGTCCATTTTACCATTCCGTTTTCTAACAATACGGTGGTTTGCAAAACAGAAATATTGGAGAGCAGAAACACATTTCTTATTTATTCGGCAGACTTTATAACCATACTGTCTAAATGTATTCAATCTCCTGGATCAAATCAAATGCAATGAAAACAACACCCTGCATCATGAACTGACAGGTGACTAAAACTTTCAACGAAGCTTTGCTGTATCCAGGCAGCAGCAAGACACTGGGAAGTTTTACTTTAAATAAGTGAAGCTCCGGGCAAAGCAAGAGCATTTACTGCAACCTTTCACCTTTCCAGTGATGTTTAAACCCAGCCCAGGTTAGTACTACCACTTTAATTAATTGATTTGTTTTTAACACTGAGGGATCTGGTGTTGAACTGCTGTAATTCCAGCCATGCGTACAGACATTTGCCTTAAAGCAATGCAGAACACTGTATATTTTGTTTTTGCAACAAAATCATTTAGTGTTACTTGTACTATAAATTGCTTGCAGTCACCTTTACTGTCGTATAGAACTGTGTTGTTTTTTTCTTTTAAGGGTTTGATAATAACACATTAGCCTGTGCCTGTGCACTGCATGACGCTCAAGGAAAAGTCACTGCATTTCTACACGTTCCTTTCACAAAGCTAATTCCACAGTCCCTATGCTATCATTAACATCTTTGTGAGGGTATGCAGCTGCACTCATTAGTGATTGCTGAAAGCAGATCTCATACACTAACCCCTGCAATTATCTTAAAGCAATCTATCACTACACAACAGGGTCTATTTTGCTTCATTTCTATTTTAAACTAACAAATGAAAGCATAATGGAGCCACTAGCCTCCCTATACATAAAGCCTATTGTTCCACTTACTGTACATAAAACAGTGCTGCACAGAGACTTGACATGGCACCAGCAGTTATAACTGGGTGGGACATTTCATCAACTCTCACTTACAGCATTACTCTTGGCGTAACGAGGCATCATTTTGTCCCACGACTTAATATTTGAGCACTCGCTTGCCACTGTGTATTAGCATACAGTGCACAACACTGTCGCTTCTTCTTCAGTATGCAATAACACTTACATACATATACACTATATATTATATATATTATATACAAATATATATATATATATATATATATATATATATATATATATATATACATATATATAATATATATATATCATATATATAGCTATATATCTATATATAAGATATATATATATATATATAATATATATATATATATTATATATATATAGATATATATATATATTATATATATATATATATATACATATATATACACACACACACACACACACACACACACAATACAATGTCAGTCAAATCTTAGATCTATGAATGGGTGCAGCTTTTTAATAAAACCCATGCATTGATCAGCCAGACGAATTGCAACGAATCAACAGCGCAGCAGTAGTTGTGTTTCGTCATAAAACAAAACCATATAAATATATATATATATATATATATATATATATATATATATATATATATATATATATATAAACTTGGCTCTGAGCAAAAAATATTACATAAGACCAATAACACTGTTGGTGTAAACCATGTTTTCACTAATTTTATCTATTTTAAAATATCCACTCGTGTTAACTAGATACAAAGGCGCAGCTACTAGTCAGAAAAGGAAACAAAGTCATAACAATCTCGACCGGTTCTCCGATTATGTAATACATGAAAAACGTAATACAGGTTTCAAAACGACCCTGTAAATTCACTCCCAGTGCGAAACGCCAGCGACACCGAGGGCTGTCAATGTATATCGTCAGAGAAAATATATCTATTTCAGAAAATGCCAAACATCAATTTTCAAACTCAAAACTGCACGGATATTCTATACATTCAACATTAGATATCTTGTTTTAATCGAAATTAATAATAACATGATTGATAACAGATGCTATCTGTAAACACATTACCCTGTGTTGATGTGACAGCTTGCATTAATTACGAAAACCATGTCAATATTGCAAGACACAGACACCGCAACGAAACTCGCTTTTTGTAAACGTCTTCCGCAACCTGCAGTTAAAGAAATCATATGTGCAGTATTTCTTTTTTTTTTGCAAATATTGCACGACTCTGTCTCCATAGGCCTAACCTTAAAATCCTCCACAGCTTCCTAAACGTTTCACACACCCAACCAACATTATTACACACAAAGCAGGGCGACCCACTGACGAGATTTTTATTTATTTTTTTTAATTGTTATTTATTTCAGTTCTTTACAAATAATTAATTGTATAAGATATACAATACCTGCGTATGAGACGTGAGCGCCGCCATCTTCCCTATTGCCACGGGAGCGCGCCTCAAGAGTACGAGGAAAGCACGCGCGTTCACCGAGAACGCGCACGAAGCTCGGGAATTTGCAGGACTGCAAGTGATTTGATGGGTTTAGCTCAAATATTAAAAACTTAAAGTTGTAATAACAGTCAGAGCAAAGACACACACGGTGCAATAGCCACGCTAGCAATTTATGGTCCCTAAACAGGTTTATGTTGAATTGAATCTCTACCGACACAAAATTGGGACAAATGCGAGTGGGCAATTTCAAAATGCATTTTGAAAACTGAATGATGCCATCGATAATAAGTGTGTCCATGTAAAATAAAATAATAAAACGTAATTCTGCTGGATAATGCCATGCAAGACAGCTGAAGTATATAATATAGACTCTGATATTGCTGTAATACAGCCTTCTGACATTTTTTTTTTGGTTTTAGTTTGTATCAGATTGAAATTAAACAACATCAAACTATATTTATCTACATATAATAATATAAAATATAGTATAAGGGGCTGAGATACAATAAACTAATCTGATTTATAATGGTCCCTTCCTTTCATTGTGATCCTCCTGCACAAGGCAGTTGGATAAGGAACAATCAAAACATGGCGCCCTGTTTGAATGCTGCATTTAAAACGACTGAGCTCAGCTTCACTAGTTTGCAAACGAAAATCAAAATATTAAAATATTTTTGCATTAAAATAAACCTGCATAATGGATTTCATGCAAAGCAGAATCTATTTAAGGTGATAATTTATTATTATTATTATTATTATTATTATTATTATTATTTTAATAACACGTGTTTTTAAAAGGTTACACAGGTAAAGCTTCGACATCTAAAACATTGCTATCATTCATAAATAAGTACTGCCCTGGGATTCCTTGGATGGAAAGAAACTGCACTTCAGTCTCGGTCCCCTAGAGGGCGTGGCTGAGACACACTGTCGTGGTCCAGAGAGGAGAGGTGCTCTTGGCTGTAATACAGAGAGGTTGTTTTTCTTCACTAAAGCATTTGAACAATTTAATCCTGGATGAAATAAACAGGAGTGTATTGTGATGAGGCAAACAGTCAGAAACAGCTGCCACGACATGCAAGCCTAGACTTCAAGGACATCACCGACTCGACAAATCTGTAAAGGATTTAAACCAAAGATTACTGACTCACATCCCTTCATGAAAGTTGGAGTGGAGCCCATAGAGAATTCTCTTCTTCAGAATGGGCCACAGAGTCATTACTTTAAAGACAGCAGGGAATTAGATACAAAGATACTTGTCAAGAGAACAGAGATTTGTTCACGCGCCAAGGGTAACCAAAACTGACTTGAATCACAGAGATGCAGCTTATTGTACATGTCAGGATACCATTAGCACCACATATCCGTGCATCTGTGTGCAGATTTCCGGTGTGTTCAAGCCTGGAAACATACGTGTGGTTCAGCGGTATTCAGGGATGTAAATACAGTGTAAATGAATAAAACAAACAACAATAAGAAAATCTTCCCCAGTGCTCATATTGAGATGCACCCTGAAAGGTTTAAATTCCAGATGGTTGAATAATAGAGGGGTGTCTGGGTTGCACTGGGTGAGCTGTATTAGAGCCACAGACAGGGAAGGCATTGGCTTAAAGGATTTGCAAACATTTGCCTAACAAATAGGTACAATACGGTGAAACACTTTAAAGCACAGTACATACCATACATTAAAAAAAAAAAAAAAGTTTGCATGTTGTTTTCTTTTGCAAAATATGACTTTGCAAGTATGCACAATTGAGCAGGGGGTAGTATTTTGTACATATGTGGTAGATGCTTGCAGTGTCTTGTTTGAGTCCTCTAGCTTTATACAAAGAGCAGTTTACCAGCGGTTTGTTAGCAGGGGGTTCAAATTGGGGACAAGGAAAGTGATGAAAGTGATGATCAAACACACCGTCGTGATGTTTTAAAGCTTCATAAAAGCCATTTATTGTACATAATGCTGAAACGAAATCCACCCAGAAACAATTTAGCAATTACACACTGAGTCTTCAAGAGGTGATCTGCAGTGAAGGCTAGCATTGAACTTCATCAGAAAAACAAAATGAAACATGAGACATGCAAAAGCCATCAGAACAACTTAAAATTCAAATCAGTAAAAATTGACAGCTGAAAAATACACGCTTGCATGATCTACATTATTTCTACACTTCGCATGAGCTCATGAAAACCGTGCAACTCTTCCAAGTCTTACGGTAGCATTCGCGTTTCTATTTCAATTTTAAAGTGTCACATTGTAACAGCAAGGATCAATTATACACATTAGACAACAGAATATACCAGCGCGGCAGGACTCTGAGAATAAACTATTACGCAAGAAGTGCACTCTGCACATTATAACACGATGTCATCTTGCCCACAGCTTTTCCGCTGAGTATTCATGTCATTTTGTACCAAATACAGCTTGATTCACATTAAGTTAAAAACAAATGGCACGACTAAATAAATCATCATGACAAACCCCGCCCGCAACCGTCCTCTGCAGTTTGATCAGAGCACACGCCCAGTAACGGTTTCATAACAGTTATGAAACAGTTAAGATTTCATTACAGTTGAGCGATTGCCCTTTTAATAACTTTCAGAGATTTCCCTTATGTTAATGCTTCTGACAGCACTGCAGATTACAAATCGTAAGAACTGACATGTTAAAGTAGGCTGAGGAACGCTTATGCAAAATAAATAAATAAATACCGTACCTATACATTGAAGCACCTGTATCGGTTTATACTTCATGATTTTGAAACAGGGCGTACTTTATTTCAATATTTTATAATGCAGAAAGGCATTGTTTTTTTTTCAAAGTTACGGTGGGGTAACTACTCAGACTCCATAGTTAATACAAATTGTTTTAAAATTTCTAAAAATCTAATAAGGAAGGGGGTACACAAGACCAGATAACTTGGGAATAACACACACTTGCACTAAAGCTTCAACAGTCCTGTACCAACAAGAACGTTGTACAAGAGCACTCCACTGTTCCTCTATTCCAGTCCCTATTTCATTACTGTGTGCCATGCATCTCCTGGTGTTACAGTTAAGACTGTGTTGCCTATTGGAAAAATGTGCTTTACATTTTAAATCACTATATTTTCTATAAAGAGAAATCAGCCACATGCATTTTTGCCATTAGCAATATGATCCAATTTCAGGGCAAGGAGCCTCAGGACTTTAGTATCATGTACCCCGGTCTAAAAGAAATTCACTTTAGTACCATTATTTCAAATCCTTCTCCTTGTTATTTTTTTTTGTACTCAAACACGTATATTTGCAACTGTAATATAGCAAACTTTTTTGTCAACAATGGCAGCAAGTGCCAAGCAACTCTGCATGTGGCTTTCTCTAATCGGTCTTGAATAATCCATGTTTATACAACACCTGATTGTCATTTTATGCTGCCTTGCTCATAGCTTTCATCTCGGGGGTACAGCAAAAGAAACAGCAACATCATACTTGAACTTAAAATAATAATAATAATAATATTAACAATAATAAATGCCACTTGGTAAATCTAAACACTAGGCAGCGACCCTAGCAATGGAAGTAGGTGGTGGTTGTTGTGTGCATTGGTTCACATTTATTCAAAAATAAACACTTCAATGGGGTTTTTTTTTTCACATCATGGCTTTGTCCAGAGAGAAAGCTCATCACGGCCTTCTTGCACTCCCCTCCCAGTCGACACTTATAAACACGACAGAGAGAGAGAGAGAGAGAGAGAGAGAGAGGCGCGGGTCACTCGTCATCAAAATTCTGCTGCAGGAGGAAGTTAGCTGCAAGGTTCTCATTCTTCTCGCAGGCAAAATAAGCTTGAATAACAAGTCCTTCTGGAAACCCCAGGGCTTTTAACTGCAGCAGAAGAAAAAAAAAAAAGAAAGGTTTTGATTGAAGAAATGTAGAAACTGGCTAAAAGTACAGGGTACCTGCAATGGCTCATCGGAGGGTTATTTACAGCAACCTACTTAAGAAAATACCCAAAACAGTATAAATGCATTAGAAATCCTCTCTTACAGTGTATTCTGTTTAGTATAAGTGATCAAGACAGTGCTGCTTCCAAAACTGACCACACACACCAAGTCTCCCACGATTTCTGATTTCCTGTACTGTCAATACTAATAGGCTATATTAACAATTTGGCCTTGGGTTTCTGAAGTTCCCTGCTACTACAGTCTCTAATATTGGAGAAAATGAGGAAACTCATTTAAACCAGCACTGGGTTTTCCGATACCGGTGCCTTCCTCAAGCAAAGAAATTAAACTTCTTATTGAAATCATGCCCAGGGCACCAAACACAATGCCCATGCCCTCATGCAATTTCAACAGACCGCCAAGGGAATCCAGACTCTCCTGCTTGATGCCAGCGTATTGCACGATGAAATATACCATCTTATCGCTCCCAGGTTTTGTTATCAGTATACCCACCCTTTCTATTGCCTCTTTCTCTTGAGGTGTGACCTGGATGTAGTTTGTCTGAGAGGACCCTTGACTTTCCGCTTCCTCTCCCTCTCCTTCTCCGACAGACTCTCCGAAAGGCTCGTTCAGCATCTGCACAAACCTCTCCTGGTGCTGCGTGATTTGCTGTGAGAAATAAAAAGGAAACAAAGCTTCTATCGGAGACAAAGCGGCGGGGTGGGTGAACGGGAGTCTCGCAGCGCGAAAGGGCCGGGGGCCCCCGCAGGCTCACCTGAAGGAGCTGGGGGTTGTCTCTGCCGAGCTGCTGCAGCAATGCAGGCAGCAGGGCTGGGTTCTGCTGGATGACCTGTCGCATCTGCTGGAACTGGGGCTGGCTTCGCAAGAACTGCAGAGGGTTACTCGACAATGCATCTCCTGATCCGTACGAAAAAGAAAAAAAAAGGTATATACACAGCTCTGGCCAAAAGTTTAGCATCACCTAGAATTTTAGGATTGAGACATAATTACAAAAACTAATAAATAAATATATGAATTTAGATCTTTTACTTATCATGTAATCAAAGAAACTCCAAAATGATATTGCAGAAAGTCTACCAGAAGCCATAATAGTAGCACAATACTTCATGTCTTTTAAATGGGTCAGTTTTTCATTAAGTATAGGGAAAACTACAAAGCGTATGTAATTCAATATGTTAACTTAATATTATTGTGCAGGTTTCATTCTGCTTCTGTAAACAGTGTGTGTGGGAGAATGTAAGATTGGCAGGCATAGGGTTAAATCTGTCCCTGCCAGCAATCACAGGTGTGGGCATTCCCCAATTAGGTAACTGATGCTAACTGGGGAGTATAATGTATATAAAGATCCAGAAATCCTTTGTCTGGACCCCTCTGCAGTCATGAAGAATCGAAGCAAACAGTGCAGATTATAGGGCTCCTTCATGGCTGAGTGCTAATCAATGTGGCTCTGGCAGGGAAAGGAGATGGATAACTGTGATTCGCTTCCTCACTCACCACTCCCGGCTGGGGCGGGTCTCTCTATTGGCTGCGGCGTGGGATTGGGGGCGGGAGCTGGAGGGGATGCCTCTTTTGGAGGAAGGTCAGGTTCTGTTGGAATTCCCTGAACAATAAAGAACAAAAATAAATTGGAATGTTTGGGATCCAATTTAATAAGCGCATAACATCAATAATGTACCATCATTAAAAACCCAGTCGCAGGTTTAGCATTTGATCTCAATGCCATCAAATGCTGTGAATGTTTGACTTCAAACAGTTACAACAGCACCCTTACACAGACTTAACAAAAGACAAGGAAACAACTGAGAAAACTAAATTAGCAATCGCTCTTTACTGAACGCACTTACCGTGAGAAGGTATTCCACTGCCCGGTCAGGGTTATTGTAGCTTGCCCTTAACGCAGCGATCACCTGCTCCCTTTCGTACCCCATTGACATGATCTCTGTGACCAGATTTTCATATGCCTGCCCTGTAACTGGACACGAAATTTGTGCAAAAGATTTTTTCATGCATTTTAATGTGATAACATGTGAAAGAAACATCACTTTAACAATAATAAAACATAATAAATATTATTTAAAAAAAGAAGAAAAATCACCTAGTATAGACGCTGCTTCTTCTAAAAGATTAAGATCTTCAATGCTGTGAAAAAAAATACGATGTGATGAAACAGCAGATTCAGTGACCAATCAGAGATCAGAAAGAGAGACGGACAGAATGGGGCATCAATGGGGTCTGGTGCTTAGCGAGAACTTACAAAGCGATTCCACAAATTATCCATGCCACGCGCATCCATTCACTATGCAGGCGTAGTTTTAAAATGAACAGCAAGCATGTGCTTTCATTTTCTATCTGCTGCTACACAAGAATGAATATGCAGTCCTTGAGCATTGCTGGACTGCAGCTCAACTGTTTGCGTTTGCTTTGTGGTGAGAAATGGCTGACTCTAATGAAATAGATTGGTTGCACTTCTAGTAGCACCACCAGCAAGCCACGTGATTGGTGCTCTTCTCGTCTACCTGGAGGAGACTGATGGGGCGACGGCGGGCTCTTTTGTTTCCTCTTTGGGTTTTTCCTCAGTGGGGGTATCGAGGAGTCCAGGTGCTGCTGCCGCTGCGTCTGTGCTGAGGGGGGCTGCAGTGGAAAGGGGAGCCACAGGGGGCACTGCTTCGGTAGCTGGGGCATCTTCTGATGCTGCAGGTACAGGGGTGGGGGTGCTTGTTACAGCAGGAGTTGGGGTTGCTTGGCTTGGGGGCTGCGCAGGTGAAGAAGGTGATGCCTTTGGCTATTAGTGAGAACAAATACAAAAAGAAATAAATCAGAAAAGCAATACTGTCATTTGTACAAGCCATGTGCTCTCTCTAGCGCTCTGCTTTTGATATTCTCAAGGAGTATCTTTGAATATGGACTCAATTCTATTAAGTTTGGGCTGGGGAAAAGACGTCTGAGCAAAATATAAATTCATGCAGTACACAAAACTGATATGTATTTATATTTTATCTGGATGCCTCACCGATCATTTCTTAATGATCGAATCACAAAACAGAACAGTATTTCTGAATATTGAGTATTTAGTATTGAAACAGAATGCTATCTACTCTTTAACAGAGTGCTGGCGCTTACCTTGGTTATCATGACTACGACAAAGTTATTTTCGTCTATCTTGTAGTCCTTTATAGGTATGTCATCGTTTAGGATTTTACCTTGAATATTTAAAAAAACAAACAGATTTGTCTATAACTTTGGATTTTTAAAGATACAGGTATATTAGACATGAGATTACATTGGCAGTACATTCTAGTTGAGTTTATACTGAGATTCACAACATAAAGCAATAGGGCTTTGCTGCTACCCTGCTTTACTGAAACTGAGGGAGCAGTAAACAGTGTACAGAATCTTACTGTAGACTGCATCGTTACTATAACTTAACCTTTTGGATTCACTAACACTATGAACAGCAGCAATGAACAACAAAACCGACAGGGTTTCACCTGCATAGATGAGCTTCTGTCCTGTTGCTGGATAGGAATCTGATCCTTTTTCTTTCTCTATTTTCTCCTTTAAGGATCTCACCTGGAAAAGAGCATTTAAGAAACATCTGCATTCCTGTTAATCCAGATTGCATTCCTGTTAATCCAGATTGCATTCCTGTTAATCCAGATTGCATTCCTGTTAATCCAGATTGCATTCCTCAAATGGTTTTAGATTGGGGGTGGACTTCAGAGTCAACAATTTAACCATGTTTCTCATTACTTTTTTATTTACTTTATTTTTTTTTTTAACATTGCGTTTAAAAAGATAAACAGGGGCACCTTGTAGCAAGCCTGCTGCAACTTTCCACACTTGCTGCGATTTGTCATTTTAAGGGCCATGTCCAGAATTGGGTTTTGCACTTCAATGATCTGATGCATCACTGCTTACTAGCTTGCTTCAGTCAGATGCATAAACTACAGCGGTAGGGACAAAACCTAAACAAACACCTGCCATCTGTAGCACTCCCTTCCGAGTAAATCGGCAGTCTTCAATGCATTCTGTAATATATAAAAGCTGCATCTCCCTGTTGCAAGACGGAAAATCCGACATACAGAGAGAGATGACAGCAGGTGTGTCTGTATCCAGTACTTCACGCGTTACTATCGTGGGTTGCTCTGGAGACATCACTGCAGATTTCCACCCCCAACTTTCCTGAAGGGATTAGAGGCAGCAAGTACAAGAGGAAATGCACCCCCATG
>NC_054560.1:4599052-4674052 GCF_017654505.1 Polyodon spathula
CTGCATTCGCGGGATGCGGAATATGCCGACGTGTATGTGTCGGCTGTTGCGTTAGTATACAGTGTTTGCCCAGCGGTGTTGCTCGTGTTAATTTGTGAATGTTTTATATTTTGTTTAGGCTATTGAAGAGGAAGGTGGAAACCCTGACGAGATAGTAATTGCAGTCGACGCGGCTGTGAAGAAAACTCCAAAACGAGCTAGCAAGGGTGAGTAGCAATCAATAGGGCCTTATGGGTTTTTACACCCGGGAAATATGGAGAGTTGGAGGGAAGGAAATGGGGGGGTCAGATATCCTAAAAATGATCCCATTTTGCAGACTGCCTCTACATTAAATCTGGTTTCCAAAGGGTGCCTGACCCAAGATTTGCTTCAAACTAGAAAAGTACACGCCGTTTATTCCTCGCAACTCCTTACAAACACGAATGTTATCTGGATGTGCTCTTTTGCATTTAATGGTTTTGTAAGTGATTATAAACAGCACTTCAGTGCAATATCCAGAGTTATACAAAATGTGCCCTGTATGACTGGCAGCAATGAGATAAAGTACTGCATAAAACTAGGACTGTTCCGATTTAAGATTAATCGGACAGATTAACTAGTTGAACGCAGATATCTTTAACAGTTTAATCGTGCATTTAGGCAAGTGCTGATTTGAAGTGAGCTCTCTCCTCTGAAGTGGTAGGACACTGGTTTTAAGCTTGAATAAAAAGGGGTTGAAGTTGTGTGTAAGTAGTTATTGCCTTGTTTTGTACAAGGATTGCTGATAGTGTGCTAAGAATTGTAATGTTTGTATACATTATATACGTTTGTATACATGTGTCTGCAAAGACTCTTCTGTGCATTGTGACCAGCTGAGGTTAATCCATCTTGGGGCATTTATCCTGACCAACATAATAAATTGTTGAGTTAGTTGTTAACCTCGAGTGTTTTTTGTTTGTGTTCGTGCATTACCAATAATTTTGCTGTTCAGGGGTTTCGCCAGAGTGGTTAAACAGTACAGCTGTGCTGTGTGATTGAGTTCACAGGTTCCTGAATCCTGTTATATTAGGGTAATAGGACAGAAAGGTAACATTTGTTACATTTACTAACAAGTAATTCAGGTGTTTTTAAAAATAATTCCTATTGGGTGTATTTTTTATTGGGTATTGAGTATTGCTACGCTGGACAGCTGCTATAAGGTTGATACCTTTATTAAAAATGTGCACAGTTTAATCAACTAATGCCCAGAAATTATCCGATTGAAATTGAATCGAGGGACAGCCCTACTTAAAACACTTGATGTACTGGACTGCAATCTTTACATTGTTAGATTTTCATGCTTAACTAATTCATGGCTTTTTAGGGAGGAAACTGGAAGATGAAGGAGCTGAAGATATTACCATGGAAGATGATTCAGGAGATGGACAGGTAAGATTTGTAGTAGCCAAACAAACACCTGTATTTGGTGGTCTGGGAGCTGTCTGATTTGCTTTGCAAAATTGATTACACTGCACAAAAATTACTTCAGAGCTCTAAGCGTTTTTGGACGATCTAGAATTTGAGTGCATTTGAGGTTGTTATACCTAAAGAAATTGGACAAAGCTTCAAAGCAAACGAGACTCGGTAAACTTGATACATTTTTTTTCTAACAATTGCTCGATTTTTGCTTTTCTCCAGGAAGACATAGAAGCAAGTTTAGAAAACATGCAAGATATGGATATACTGGACATGAACGTCCTTGATGAAGCCGAGATTGACAATGGTATTTTGATTCATTGTGATGAATATGATGCTGATCAGGTCCTGGACTCTCTTTCTGCTGCTGTGGAGGCTGAAGACGCAGATGCTCCAAAGAGCCCCTCCAAAGAGAATGAGCCTGCTTCCATCCCAGGAGTGGAACCAGAACTGGCTAGTCACTGTGTGAAGGTGTGCATCACTTGTTATCCAGTAGTAAGGGTCACCTCTTTACTAGTCATAATTAAAACTAAGATGCACCTATTTGTCCATATACTACTGTTCTGTTTTTCTAGGGTGGTTCTTCCAACCTTTTCTGTGTCCTGTGTTTTGAAAATGGCCGGAGGGTGTTGTGTTAATGTTGCAACTTGTCTCTAATCCTAAAATCTTTCATATATAGGAGGAAGTTGGTGGCAGCGTCTCA
The DNA here is from genome assembly GCF_017654505.1 of Polyodon spathula. Classification (NCBI taxonomy): domain Eukaryota; kingdom Metazoa; phylum Chordata; class Actinopteri; order Acipenseriformes; family Polyodontidae; genus Polyodon; species Polyodon spathula. The sequence continues at coordinate 4,601,190 of NC_054560.1, forward strand.
GTTGAAGACGATGATTTGCTGTCTGAACAGCCCAAACAGGTTTGTATTTAATTCCCTTATTTTTGCAAGCTTGTAACTGCAACTAGAACATAAAGTATATTCTTATGTGCTTTAGATTGGATCTCTAAGCATGTGGTTACAAGCAGTGTTGTTTTGAGCTTCTGTTGATGAACAAGTTTATTTAACCTTTATGTTCCTTTCCAACAGGAATGTGGAGACCACACTGCGGAAACAGGTACTGTTAAAGATAACTGTTTTCCTACAGAGTCTTGCCAAACATTTTCTTAACTTTGGTGTATTTGCTAACAGTCGTTTCCAGTGACAGAGACTGGAAATCTAAAGCAAATTTCTGGAACTGGGTAGCAAGTCTTAAACTGAACCCTTGATTCAGTTTTTGGCTTCTTTATTTGTTTGCGTCAGTTTTGCACGCTTCATTGTATAGTAAATTCTTTACTTATCCAAAAATGTATTTACATAATAGCCGATTTTGACACTTGGTAATATAAAGTGACTCCAGGGCCAGTGATTAAGTGGCACACAGTTACTGTGTTAGATGAGATCTTCAGGTAGTTGTTGCAGATGCTGTCCAGTGTTTTTAGGTAACCCTAAATGAAGAATGAAAAGCCAGAAGAGAAGACGAAGCTTGCATTTTGGGAATGGTTTATGAAAATGCACCTCACAGGCACTATTTAGGACTCGGTTTAAATAGTGTTCACCTGGGAAATACCATTCCTTTTGAATTCAGAACTGCAAAGGAATTCTTTCAAAGCAACCACCTCTTCTGCATCGCCACGGACACTAAAGCCACACGACTTCGTATTCATTTGAAGATGTTCCACGTCTCTGGTGCATGTCTGGTCACCTTGGCTTTCTGCAGTTTAGGGCTCAGTCTTGTGGACCAGGGGACACAATACTTTTGATTTTAGTATTTTTTTAAAATTAATTTGGGTATTTTGTGTGCCTCTTTGGTTTTCCAGTCTCTGGCTACAATTTTAAAAAAACGGTCATGTCCTGTGGCATCCATACCAGTTCCACATTGATGATTGCTGTGTTTCAGTAATTAAACTATGTGCCATTCTATTCCTGTTAAATCCGTAGAAAATGAGAAAGTAGCTGGGTCTTGTAAATCTGAGCCACTTAAAGAAGACCCACAGGAGCAGCCGCCTGCGCAAGACTCGACCGCCTCTGAGACGGCGCAAAAAGTTGTGGAGGACGACCGTGTTTCAGTTACCGTTCAGGCAGAGGACGCCCTTGCTCTCGATTCAGAAAGCGAAACTCGTGACAAAGAAAAAGCCGACTCTGAGCTGGTTGATACTGATTTAAAGGATGTAGATAATCAAAATGTTGAAGAGAAAATGGACACAGAAGCAATATCTGCAGAAAACATCCAAGATAATAACTTAAGCGTACAGGATTCGGAACAAACTGATAAAGAAATGACCGTTGCGTCTGAAAAAGAATCAAAATTGGAAGTTGATGAGAACAAGGATGAAGCTGACAAAACAGAAGAGAACCTGAATACTGGTGACTCGGCAGCTACGAAAGAGTCCTCTTCTGTTGAGGGCGCTGATCAGAAACAGAGGTTTGTTGTTTTCTAAATTCTAGAACAATCGCTGTCTTTGTTTCATTGGCTCTTAAAACAAAGTTCTGTGCATAGCAGGTCAAATTGGTTGAGTCCTCTCTTTTTCTCTAATTTTCATCTTGGTTTTTTCTTTTTTTTTTTTTTTTTAAGAAAGTAAACAATTGCGTTCTTTGGCCTTTGTTTTTAAAACAAGGTTGCTTTATGACCTGAAGTGTGTTTGTGGTAGTTTAAGTTTGCCATTCTTTTTGAAGTGTTGCTGATTGTGTTCTAACCTGGCACATTCTGCGTGCTGTAGTACTGTACTTTTAAATAGCCAAAGCTGTTCTAAGGTAGGTGTTCCAAAGCTTAGCTTTTTTATATCCTGAAATAATAATAATTTTTTTTTCACTTAAAATATTTCAATACGATTATTTTTCTGTTTTTAGCTCTGACAAGGAGGAAAAAGATACTAGTACTCAGTCAAAAGATGAGAAAGGTAAGTTGCTAATGCATTTAATCTTGTCAAAGGTAACTTGTTCTGTGGCAACCAAACCTCAGTATAAACCGAATGTGTTGCATGTTTTATAAAATTAAGTAAATATCATATTTACGCTTCGATGACTTTTAAAAGGTCAAACAAGTAACAGTAGCAGCACTACATGTGGAAGGAACCTGTGGGTCAGTGGACTGGCTTCGACCACCAGAGCGACAGACTTGAAAAACCTCTTCAGCAAGTATGGAAAGGTGAGAGATTTCAAATTCTTACTGTTTTAAGAAAAGGGCAGCATGGCTAGATTTATGGTAGGATCCTTTTACATGATCCTTTCATAGTGTACTCCATGCTAGATTGAACTCTACTCCGAACCATTGACAGGCTTTGATTACTGTAGGTCTGATTCACTGAAGTGGGTAGCACAGATGTTTTCACCTTTTTTTTTTTTTTTGATGGGGGTAGGAGGGATTGTTAGTTTAAAAATGCATGAAGGGTGGAGAGTTTGAGCCATTTTAAGTGTTGCCTGTTTTATTTTCCAATGTAAGTTGCTGAATCTTGCTGTGTTTTAGGTTGTGGGTGCAAAGGTGGTGACAAATGCACGTAGCCCCGGTGCCCGTTGCTATGGCTTTGTTACAATGTCCTCAACCGATGAAGCAACAAAGTGCATTAGCCATCTGCACAGAACAGAGTTGCATGGAAGAATGATCTCTGTAGAGAGGGTAAGTGATTTATGTGTTGAACAGAACCAATAAAAGAATGTTGCACTCTGCAGTGTCTAATATGTAATCTCTTGCTGACTTGGCTGCTTTAGTCTTGAAATGTTAAATATATGAGTTGAAGACCTGGTTGTAAAAAACATCTTCAAATGAATCGCACATTTTATTTATTTTAAATTGCAGAGTTTTCTAAAACAAATGTGATGCTTGTAGAAAATGTGAAGTGATTGCAAAAAAAAAGGCTAACTACGTTAGGTTTTTGTTTTTAGTAGTTTATGGTCATAGGAACGTCTGTCATTGTATATGCCACAAAGAGGACTGAAAATACCCATTTAAACAACCTTAGACATTAGCTGGGCAAAAAACAGTAAGTTCTTGTATATCCATGCGTTTAACTGAAGTTCTGTGATTTCAGGCTAAAAATGAACCCGCTGGAAAGAAACCTTCAGACAAACCTGATGCCAAAAAGGACTGCAAGTCTACCAGCAGTGATGCTGCGGGTCTTGCTACAGATGCTGAACAGTATGTCTTTGAATACAGTATTCATTCCTCATGTCTTGGTTTGTTCAATAAACATGTCCAAGCTGGAGAAAAGTTCACTTGCTGTTAGTTATCACTGACTGATTCTAAAATGCCTTTTTTATTCCGATAGATCTGAAGAAAACAAAGATGAGAAATCTGATGCTAATGAAGAGAAAAAAGATGATAGCGATGGTAAAGGTAGGTTTGTTAGTGTAAAAGTGACATTGTATAATCTGTGCTTGAGTTAGTATATTGATATTTGGGTTTTTGAATGGTTTTTACAATGAATGCCTGGCTGCAGAGTTTATTTAATTGTTAGGTTTTTGCATTTATATTGGCATGGATTTGGATTTAAGAGCGAATGTGTCCCGTGATTCACTCTTGGTGTACTCCATGCTATACAAATAAGCTACTCAAAACCATTGTCTGGCCTGGAAATATTGTAGGCTTGGTACACTGATGTGAGTGGTACAACATGTCTTCAATGTTTAGTAATTATTGCCTTGAAATGCTTATTCTATCAGCAGCCAGTTTTTTGGTCCTTTTGAAAATAGTACTAAAGAATTTGTTTGTCTGAAATTGAACCCCTTTCATTTGCAGGAGGTTGCGGTACAGAAAGAACTGTGGTCATGGACAAATCTAAAGGGGAGCCTGTCATCAGTGTCAAAACTAACAAAGACGGAAGAGTACGTAGGACTTCTCATGTTTTTAATATGAATTTGGTTCCCAAAGGACCTTGAGCAAGATGTGTCAAACAATTTTTGATTTGGATTAGTAATTTAATTTTCATATTCATTACAAATTGAAGTTGTAGTTATATATTTCTTGCAGGAAAGTGATTCGCATGCATGTGCTTAAATTTAAACCCCCAATCCTCTCTTATTCCTGAATTCAGAGCTCCAAGAGCCAGGATCGCAAGTCCGAGAGCAAAGAGAAGAAAGACATCCTCTCCTTTGACCAGATCAAAGAGCAAAGAGAGCGTGAGCGACAGCGGCAGAAGGAGCGAGAGATCCGTGAGGTGGAGAGGCGCCGGCACTCTGGGTAATGTAGATCTCTCTTTCAAGCTTCTTTCGCATGGCTATGGATTTATGGCAGGGTCTTCCCTATGATCCTTTCATAGTGTACTCCATGCTAAATGAACACTTCTACTCCGAACCATTGACTGGCCTCTTAAATGTAGACTTGTTCACTGAAGTGAGTAGAACATGCACGTGTCTCGCCAAAATATTAAGGAAATGTTGTCGCATTGAATAAAAAAAAAAAAAATTTCAGAGTGCTAGACGCTGAAGTTATGTTGTATTTCAGAGACAGAGATGGAGATCGTGAAAGCAGACGGGAGAGGGAGCGCATCCGCTTGTTCCGGGAGAAGGAGGAGAGAGACCGGCTCATCAGGCAGAGGAAGTGGCTGGAGCTGGAAAGGGAGCGCCTGGACGGAGAGAGGATGGAGCGTGAGCGGCTGGAGAGGGAGCGGCTGCGGGTAGAGTACGAGAGGCGACGGGAGCAGGAGAGGATACAGAGAGAGAGGGAGGAGCTGCGGAGGCAACAAGAGCAGCTCCGATACGAGCAGGATCGCAGGCCACTGAAGAGGCCATACAACTTTGATGGAAGGTACGAGAGGAGAGAGCTTGGCTGATACTGGTTCCATCCTTTTGTCATGTTAAGCTTTATCGATGCAGTACAAATCTCCAAGGGCTGTATACATGGTGTTGTGACTTCACCTTGTATAAGGTATTCTATCTTGATTTTCTCTTCCTCTTGCATGGCAATAGATTTATGGAGGGGTTTTCGACTATAAGCCTTTCATAGTGTATGCCATGCTAAATTAGCACGACTACTCCGAACCATTGTCAGGTCTTTAAATGTAGACTTGCTCACTGAAGTGAGTAGAACAAACGCTCGCTCTTTGGATGTCGTATGAGGACATTGTCATGTCTTGTGACATCACTGATAATTGAGTAAAGATGAGTATCCAGTATGGCTCCCTAGCTATGGTATTAAATGTGGTTTAAAATGCTCCTCTCCACCTTTTTCTGCAGGAGAGATGATTGGCACGAGAAGAGGATGAACTTGGATGACCGGTATGGACGTGGTTCTGACTTTAGCCGCCAAGACCGATTCCAGGATTTTGATCACCGGGATCGTGGACGGTACCAGGATGACCTGCTGTTGGACAGGTGGGTCAGAGAGAACCTTCTCTGTGTGCAGTGTCCGCTTTTAACGATCGCTGCCTTTGTTAACTCTGATAACTCGAGGTGGATGTAGCTTGGGGTTAAGTCACTGCTCTGTCGCTGGCATGACTAATTCCTGCATGGTAATGATGTGTCTTGCAACATCTTAATTTAGCACGCTCTGCTGTTAAATCGCATGTTCTGGTACACGTTCACTTGAAGTATGAAATGTTTAAGGCTCCATCATGGGCAGATCTTCTGTCAAGGAGTTTGTTTATTGTTTCACTTCATCCTGCATGGCTGTGGATTTATGGCAGGGTCTAACCTGTGATCCTTCCATAGTGTTCTCCATGCTAAATTAACAGCCCTATTCCAAGCCATTGTCTGGTCTTCAATGTAGACTTGTTCACTGAAGTGAGTAGAACAAGAGTTATTTGTGGAAGGCATTCCTAATGCACCAAGCAGCTTTTTCTTTCAAAGGTATGTACCTAAGGAATGATTACTGCCTTTATGCATTTTCCAGAAGAGTTGATTTGGCATGCAAACGTATCTGATACACTTTGGTGGCCAAAACAAGATGTTCTTGCTCTGCTCTGTGAATTTCTTCCCGTTACTGCTGACTTTTGCTACGGCTGTAATATTTGTGAGGGTTGATCAAAAATTGTTTTGGCATTGACTTAGCCCTCTACGTGCGCCAGTTTGACAAATGGCAGATTCTTTTTCCACACAAGGGGCCAAGGTTGGTTAAATTCTGTTTATGGTTTGGGCTCCCTTTGACCTTCTGAAGGTGGCTCTTACTGTGTCAATCCCTGGCACATTTTTGTTCAAAGCTGAACTGTTCATCAACTTGGCTATTTATTGTATGGCAGCCCGGTCCATGGATGTCAAACATCACGTTGACTGCAGATTTGATGGTCTGAAGATATTGAAGCTTGGAAAACTCTGCACTGGTTTCCTCTTCCTTCCGTACATATCCTCCAGCTGCTGACCCAACAACTCTGTGTGCCTTTTGATGTGTGTATACACTTCCTGAGAGGAATTTCTCCTCCACATGCATCCTGTCTGAGCTGTCTGCTCGGGTACTCCTGCATTGACACAGTGAGTTACAGGACACAGCAATGGAAAGGAAGCAACTTGTAATTAGTGGGATTCTTTTGCCGTTCCCTGGCAGCTGAAAATCAGAACCAAAATACTGGAAGCTTAGTGTGGATATAAAAAGCTTTATTACGGATGCTATATTTTTTTCTCTTACTAGCATTTGTTAATTTTCTTGCCACTTCGCTGCATACCTTTTATGAAAAATCTATGGTTTTTAACCTGGAAATAAAACCATTCCTATGTGGTGTATATTGATCAAGATTAGCTGTGATATCCATACACTTTGCAAGCCAAGGACTGGTTCTATTTTCCTTTAAATTGAAGCTTAACTTTACAATACTTTTTTTTTTATATAAAAAAAAGCCACCAAAAAATAAAACTCAGAAGTACCCAGTTGGATGAGCAGATTAAATTATTGAATTGGCTTAATTACTAGTAAATATTCAGGGTCTTCCTTTTCACAAGTTGTAACGCTCTCCAGCACGAGCAAGTGTGATGTTTTAAAGTATATTCCCCCTCTAACAGACCAGGCAAGACGTCTGAGGGCCGAGACAATGGTTTTCCTCCCCGAGCTCCGCCGTTTGCAAAGGGGGCAGAGGGGCCTCGTGAGGGGAGAGCAGTAAACGGTGCTGGGGAGCATGAAAAACCCATTCCCCATGAGGACTGGAAATCAGAACGCAGACCAGACAAAAAAGATGCTGGGTATGGAAATGCAAATACACAACTGTCGTCTAAATCAAAATAAGCCGTTTTGTCTCTTTTTTTTTTTTTTTTTTTTTAACAAATACAGCAAACCTTTAGGGTATACCTCTAAGATATGCAAGTAATTTAACAGATTTAAATGGGTTCTTTTTTTTTTTTCTTCCTGATTTTTACATCTAGTAGATCTTTCTGAGCACAATCGCACTTGCTGGGTTGTTTTCACATTTCTTTTGGTGCCGTTTTTGTAAGAGATCTCATTTCACACCTCGCTTTCTTCAACACCGGGAAGAAATCTCTTCTCCCTTCTGGGGGATTTGTACTTGTTCACTTGAGCAGACCACTTTGTATCAAAGGATCTTTTGTGTGCACAGACTTCCTGTGTAAAGGGGTATTGCTTCCAGGTGTCCAGCTGGCTTTTGACTTCATTGGGGTAAACGAGAGAAAAAGTCTGAATGTGTTTGACTCCTACAGGATTTCACCTGGGAAGAAATATCACATCTTAAACTTTCAGCAAGATTCATTGGAAGAATACGGCACACAGACTGTGGATCCTCTCTCCAGTGTATGAAGGGAGAGGCTGGATGATTTTATTTCTGTTAACAAATTTGAATGGTTGGTTTATTCCCTTTTGACTGGATTTCCACTCAAATAAAACCCTTAAAAAAAAAAAAAAAAAAAACTTTACACATTAATCTGGGAAATTTACCTGAGTAGTAATTAACTTTTGGGTTGTGAGAGGGTAGTATGGATTAATTTACTGAATTTGTTTTTTCTTGCAGGAGAGACGGGTCAAGATCAATGATGGGAGAAAGAGTTGGGCCGCCAAAAGTGTGTGCACTTTAATTTATGATTTTATGTGTTTATATTTCTTGGTCTTAAAAAATATATATATATTTATATATATATAAAAAATAAGATTTTGATCTCCCCATCTGAAATCAACTGTTTTACTTTAAGCATTTCTCAGATGATCGGTCTGACCGACATAGCCGAGATTCTCGCGATAGCTGGAGCAGTGGATACGATAAGAGAGGACTGAATCAGACCAGGTAAATACGAATTAAGAGCAAAGTTCAGGAATGCATTGGTACGATTTTTACAATGCGTTATACACAAACCTTTCCACTTGTTAAATGTACTTAACGTATCTTTTTCCAATCTGCAGAGATAGTCGTGATTGGTCTGGAGACCATGGCCGTAAAATGGACGGAGACAGAAGCTGGCAAAGTAAGACAGAAGCCTCAACATTCAAGAATTTGTGCTTTTATTAAAACAAAATGTACAACTCCTAATAGGCTCACCAAAGCAGATACTCCATCACAAGCTTTTTTTTTTTGTAAGATGTGCAGTGTTGAGTTTCTCTGACAAGTATTGAATGATTCAAAGTAATAATACTGTTAATTCACTGGAGGTTAGTTATTGATGAAATTAACTTAGTGTAGGAATATCTGATACAAGGGACACTAAGACAAGCATGGCTTGATTTGTGGTTGCATCCATTCAATTTTTCGTAGTGTACGCCATGCTAGATTAAGGTGTACCCCAAGCCATATATATGTGTTTTATATATATCTTTTTTTTTTTTTTCCAGATAGCCATTCTGGGCAAGGTCATATGAGTCGTGGAGGAATGTCTGGGTAAGATGTGTTTTTAGATTAACGTGCGAGTTACCTGAATGGTTGCAAGCATGCACATGTTTTTAGCAAAGCATTTTTTTCTATTGATTGTTGAAATGTAGTGGTGGATGAACAGTGCAGACCCCTTTGCCTGGTCCTGAAATCCCATGACCTTCCTCCCTGAAAATGCGTGTCTGACCAATGTTCCATTTTTTGTGTTCTAGTCGTGGAAGCTACATGCAAGGAGGAAGTTCTCCAGGTGTTTCAGGGACTGTGAACCGGCCAAGCCAAATGATGCCAGGTGGTGGAGTGCAAGGAGGGGCTTTTGGACGACGCTATTAATTGTTATAAATTGTCTGCTGTGTAGTATGGAGCAACAAATCCTCCTGGTGTTTTTTTTTTTTTTTTACATTTTTTTTTAATTCTGCTGCCTATATTCAGCTACAGAGCAATATGAGTGAAATGTGACCTTTTTTTTTGTATTTGTTTTGCCCCTTTTCTGAAGGGGTGCACAAACTTATGTAACAAATTAAATGTATTTTTGGTTTTTAAATACTTACATTCATGTTTCTCAACACATGTCATTCCACATAGGCATTGTTTTATCAATAAATGCACAGATGAGTCAGTGTATAGCTGTAAACTGTTACAATTTTGTTTTGTTCGTTGTCTTTCATAAATGTAGATTTATAGCCGTAATACTCGCTTGGTTTTTGAACTGTAAACTTTTTTGTGGAAACGGCAATCCTGCTTTTGGTATTCAATAATCTGAAAAGAAAGTTGTTAGTTGCAGTTCCACCCAACATCCACTTGGTGGTGCCAGAACTCCAATGTTTCGTCTTACTGGTTGTTTTTCTATGCTCATATGTTGCACAATAGCAGTATATCCCCCGCCCGCTCAGTTCTATTCTATCAGTTATGTGCTTGCAGTATGGATAAAAGACTGCATGCACTTGCCAACACGTGTATGGAAAACCAGTGTAATGCTTGTTCTATGAACATATTTTAAGACCTGAGTTTAACCTATGACTGGTTCCAGGAGCAGGATTCTGACCTTGCTTTCTAATTTACACTCTCTTTACATCTGTGCAGTGCTGGCATGTGACTGTTTTCCTTGCTGCCGGTAGTTTGGTTCTAGATGTCTTGGCACTGACTGAAATCTTCCAATGAGGTCACAATCTATTTGCAGCGAGTCATGGAGTTCACTCATCAGTGCTGGGATTTTGCGGATGACAGCGTGCAGATTCCAGGCTTGTGCCACTGCTTATGCATTAGGTATGAGCTGTGGCCATCAAGTAGTGTGTATATTTAGAAAGCTGTGTTCCTGGAACTGGGAAACTGAGCGGGCTTGGACTCCTGCTCCAATCTCCGTGTTGCAGAATATGTTGCCAATTCCGTGGAATCTATAGGTCTTTGGCCAGTATAATTTGTTAGTTTTAAATGCTTAGTTGCAAACACCATGCTGTTATTGTATTGTCGCTTATTTCTTCCTGATTTCAAACTGCTTTACACCCTGAAAACAGCCTACAATGACCATCCCTTCAAGTTAATCAAAACACCAACTAGCTGTGAAAAAAGCATGAATAAAAACATGGCAGAACTTATTTTTATTTATTTATTTTCAAATACATGATCCCTGTGTGACAAGATGAAAGGGATCCAATCCATGTATGTAAAAATAAAATACCCATTTTGTACAATACAGATGATAGCAGACACATGCCTGGATGCACAGGGACAGGTAGGATGAGCGCCTTACCTTAACCTTTTGCTGTATGAAAATCAAATTAAAAGTACCCATGGGTATGAACTTTTATTACATATTGATGCGTTTAATCGCTCAATAATACTTTATTAATACAGCCTTGGATTCTGCAAAATAGGAACATATATAACACCAAGCCAAGTCAAACTTATTTGAAGAAAAAAAGAAAATAAAACACGATGTAACTTTTCATGTGCTTTACGAATGTGTTTTATATATATATAATATATATATCATATATATATATATATAGGCAGAGTCAGCGAGCTGGATTGTGAAAACAAGCATCATTTCAACATGTAAGGGATGGGGCGAATGTAGAAATGCAGATTTCAGCAGATCATTGAGGGTTGCTAAGGACAAGCCAGCGTTTTTTAAATAAGGCTTGTGCAAAAAGAAAAAAAAAAAAAGCTTGCACAAATGATAGCTAAACGGGATGAAACAATCCTTGAGAAACAGACCAACTAGAAGAATGATGCAGCCAAATGCACCCTCGACTTAAAATGTGGCGCAAGTGATGCAGTACCTGTGCTATTGCTATAATGCTGACCGATGCCTTACTAAATCACCAGTGTCCATGCCATTATTTCTATACTAAAAGGCAACGGGCAATCCGATCCTTCCACTGGGAAAAAATACAATAGATATTGTTGTATTATTATATTTCTCTGTGTTATGGTACATTGATTGGATTCAAGGTTTTCAGATGTTAATGGATCTGGAGCAGTAGCTTGTTGAATTGTACGTATGTGGCCAAGATAACCTTTCCTCATCCTTCTTTATCTAATGTCATGCTGCCTTGTCCTCCCTTCCCTCACGTTGCAATCCTGCTTAAGAAGTGCAGTCTGGTGTGTCAAGATCGTGCATCCTGCTGTTTCCAATGTAACATCGGAACGGCTCTTCGCTAAACACATTGTTGATCATTCAAAGCAATAACACAGGCTTCAAACCTGGTCAGCAGAGGGATCGTTTAACTAAAACAAGCATCGTCTGTTTGGTCTGTCTCAATGTGGAAATACGCGGCGTCCTTGTTTAGGCTTGTTACAATAAAACAATATATATATATATATATATATATATATATATATATATATATATATATATATATATATATTTTTTTTTTGTTATCTCGTTTCCTGTTGTGGTGTCCTGTATAGATTTCAGCGATTCAAAGCATTCTCCCACGGGTTCCTAACACAACCTTGAATTGGGTCGCAGATGAACACATATCTCGAATTCGAGGACAGCGCTCTGCGCAGGTGATGGAGCCAGACTTGCATACAGGTTAATAGCTAACTGCACCGCATGGATAGCACCAAACAAAGACCCCTTTACAAAGCTATTGCAAATATGTATCTGTTTCAATAAAGCCAGATGCATGACAGCATGATTTTTTTTTTTTACTTTTAAATGAATAACATTGACAGATTTCCCTTGATTGTTCTTATCCTATCCAGGTCAGGTTGGCATGTCTTTGAAGTGATAATGCAGTAGATGAACTAACGCATGCATTGGTTTCTGGCATTACAGTGACACTGTGGAATGTAATCCCCAGCGCTGGCGTGTCTCAATACAATACCTTTCAAGGTCTCTGAAATCTAATGGATTCATCTCAATACATGATGGCTGTGAATCACATCGCCATTGCTGGAGGTCGGAGAATTCATTTATAAAGAGCAATTTTTAAAAATGCATACAGGCGAGCTTTGATGTTTGTTTAATATCTGGTTGCATCTGCAGAGTGTAGACTGCTGATGGAACAGGTTGCAGCCCCAGTTTGATCCTGGAACTACTGGTTCCAGACTGGTTTTCAGAAGGGACTTTAAAGTATGGAAAAATACTAGTCTGTACTGAGGATTAATGCTGAATTTCTAACAAGTGGAAAACATCACATGTCAGAAGAAAGAACCTGTTCCCTTGAGCTCAAAGGACTAATCCACACAGACATACCAGCCTTGACACATGCTTCTTTTCTACAGGAGTTAATGGCCTCTTGATTAGTCAGTAAATGGAATTGCTCTGTGAAAAAAAGCCCTTTTCTATATAGTAGGTGCTGAATGGCGCTTTTACAGCTCAGAAGGTGACGTGTCAAGAAGGGGTCAGGGGTGAAGTGGTTCCCAGACTAATCCTTTGCAATGCTGTACGATTCAGGATATTTCAAAAGCAGCAATATTTCAGTTACAGTAAAATACAAAGAGAGTGGAATTGATTGAAGTCTTTAAAATCTTAAATGGTTTAGATAAAGTGAACCCAAGACATTGCTTCACATTTAGCACATTAAGTTTAGAACAGAAGGCAGGAAGCACTTTTTTTACACAGAGAGTTATAAATGCATGAAATAGACTACCAGGTGAAGTAGGAGGATTTAAAACACAGAGCATTTAAAAAAAAAAAAAAGACTGGATTCTGTGCTTTTAAATTAGATCTCAGCTAACACTCAATGTAGTTTTGGATGCACCGTTTTTAATGTCCATGGGGTAATGTAGTTATTCCACCAATTAGGATAGCCATACGATGCAGAATAATAAAATATAGTAAAGTGTGTTAAAGCAGAGTGAAAAAGTATGGCAAAACACACAGTAAATGCATTGCAAACATGGGAAAGGCACAGTTCAGACGACATTGGCTTTGGCTTTGGGTGACGCACGAATTCCTTGAACTGAACTGTCCTTTGAGATTGATTTGAACTGGAGCCCAAAACCTAATGTATTCCCTTCCTAGTCCATGTCATTACCCACCCTTGCCTGTGTGTGGCACTGCAAGCCCAGGGAGGTCTAGGAGCTCCAATCTGATACACTAATTGTGTTCAGCTGCCAGTTTTACCCAGCCTTCTGTAAGCTTACCGCTGATCTTTAAACCTAGCAGACACAGAATTTCTTTATTCAGTTTCTTTAATGCTTTATGTAATAAAATTTATGGACAACAATGATCTGTATTTATGATAATTATTTTATTACCAAGTTACCATTTCCTATTATTATCTTAAGCCTATATTCCATAATTATTAACCATAGATGATTACCTTATTAATAATGCCTGTATTAAAAATGTGACCACTGTTTTTATAACAGAAGCTACAGCTATGGCCAAAAGTTTTGCATCACCCTATAGATTTAACACATTTTGCTTCATAAAGTCGAATGAAACCTGCTGAATAATGTTATGTTAACATATTGAATTACACAGTGCTTTGGAGTTTTCCATATACTTCAGGAAAAAATGAAAAATGTGACATTTTGAAATCTAACAGGAACTACAGTACTTCTGGTAGACTTTTGCGATAGCATTTTATTTGATTGAAAGATGTAAATAAAAGATCTAAATCATGTCCACATTGTTGTTTTTTTTTTTTTTTAATTTTGTCTCAACCCTACAGTTCTAGGTGATGCAAAGTTTTTGGCCACAGCTGGATGTGAATTGTGCGCATGGTGGATTATGCTTCAACTCGTATAATATTAAAACTTTTTCAATGCTTTAGTGCCAATGCTTGCATTCAAAGGGTTAAAGGAATGCTTCAATCCTATACCAATATATTTTAACATCCCCAAAGGCTACCAGGCTTAGTTTCCAGACAGTATCTGAGAATAACCTTCTGAATCTGGGAGTGGTTTGAGCTCTGATGTCACTGACCCAGCCCACTTCAAGATCAGGCCTTCCCTGGCAGCCAATCAGGTGTCAGGGTGTGTTTAGAGAAGACAGCAGTAGTTTATGGAAAGTATTCAAAAGTCACAACCTCCCAAGAGTATTACAGTGCAACCCCCCACCCCCACCCCCCACCCCCCACCGTAGGGGACTCTCTTTAAAGCGAGCGCAGCGCAGCGCACTCCGAGGAACAGCAGTGTGGAAAGACTCAGGTGCAATCTGGCACTGATTGCTGGCTGACATGCTTTTTGTTTTCTGCAGGCGTTAACTGGCTCTTGCATAGTAAATGGAACTGCTGTCTGTGACAAAAAAAGCACACAGCCCGTTTTACAAATCAACTCTCTCGGAGAATCCTTCAGCAGTCTTCGGAAAACTGGATATTTAAAAGAACCCCGAATTGATGTATTCCTTTGCGAATGTACCCTTATAAATGTTTATTTTTGCATGGTGTTTTTGCAGTTTTCCCCCCCTGGTTATACTATGCATTTACCAGGGTTTAACCTGGTTTTCACTTTTTATCAATATGCTATGCCATACCTTGTCTATGCTTTACCATGCTTTCACTGTGCTTTATTACACTTTGCTATGCTTTTACCATGATGCACCTTTGTAAAGATATTCACATGTATAGCCCTATGACTTATAAAGCCCAACATTAAATCCTCAACCACATACAGTGTAATTCCTACACATAACACTCCAGGTTTGCGTACCCTGTATTCAGGACCAAGCATGCTCCCTCAGTTAAGGCAACAGCCAGTTAATAGTTTGGTTAACATGCAAAGAACAATGATTCACACATGATCATCACATTTACCAGCCCGGAGGCCAGGTACAGCATTCCAGAACTGCCAGCCATAGCAGGATGACACACACCATACCATGAACATTATTAAATACTTCATTTTAGTGCACTCTTGTTTATCCAGAGCGGGTAAGAAGTTTTCTGTCTGCTGTTCTTGTTTCTCCATTAGATGTGTTTCAAATTGACATGGCAAAAGGCCCACAGATGTAACCTAGAGACTCTCTCTCTTTCCTTGTATGATGTAATGAATCAAATTTGGTCCAAACAGTGAGAGCATTCAAAGAAATCAGACAGAATTGGGAAGCATTCAAAAAGTCAAAAGCAGAAAAACTTCAACGGGAAAAAAAAATTAACTCATCAAACAATATATCCAGGTTTTCCAAAACCTTATCATCAGCAGCTCATTTATATCAATAACCTCTGAGAGTTCCTAATGTCTTTGTCTGACCCCTGAACTAATATTTCTGCAATTTTATGGTCATGTGACATTTTGCTTTCTATATGCTAACCGAACTCTTTTAGGTGTGTTTTCAAAAGTCTAGGTGACTGCTCGATTCCCAATCCATTACAAGCAGAAATCTCTGTTGACCACTGCCAGGGTAAAATAAAACCTATGGCTAGTTCATGTTTGGGTTTTTGAGCGTGAAGTCAAAATGCTACTGATTATGTTGCTTTTTCTAGGAAATTCAAGACTGAAGAGAGACTCCACGGGGTTCACGGAAGACTTTCGGATTCATTTCAAAAACTCATCTGAAGCTGCGCATACCTCCCACATATACTCTGGAGAGCTGAAAGGTAACAGCCCGCCTGTCGAACCCTAAAAACAATCAAACGAACGCGATTCTGTTCTCCCTGGTCTCTGTTGGTGTTTTCTGTGATTCTTCAATGGGCCATCAATCGAGGAGTCTAGGATGTCAAATTGGTTTAGGATCGTACTGTTCTTTGTCCTATAAACCTGTATTCTTTGAAATCCTGTATTGTGCAAAGAAGAGGGTTCTATAAGGTAGTGATTTTTGTGTTAGTTTTTTTTTTTTCACAAATAGAACACTCTTGCACACCACTCCACTACGCTCAGATGTAACGAATACAAAGATTGCACACAATGGCGCTCTATTTTTCATTCAGGTGAGGTCGACGTTGGAAAGAGTGGGATGGTATTATAATCGATAATCTATAATAGAAATTTTAGCAGAAAACTTTTTGTCGAGCTGATCAATGAGGGAATCGAAGTTTCGGCTCGAGCCTTCGTCGGTGTAATGAAACGTTTAATCAGCAAATGATGTCACTTTCCACTGGCTGCTTCTGTGCACAGGTGAGAGCCACTCCATCTGCCATGGCTCTGTCATTGACGGCCAGTTTGAAGATTTTATCAAGACGCAGAATGGCACATTTTACATTGAGCCCACAGCGAGATACACCAAAACCAGCACAGATTACCACTCTCTCATCTCCCACGAAGACGACGTTGGTAAGTTACGTGTCTTTGGTCTCTTGCACATCTTTGTTAATCCTAAAATCTGCTAAATCTACTACTCTTTATAACATGCAGCACACGAGGCAACCTCAGATTTGCCCATGTTGTTTCGGAACAAACGTTATGCACTGTACCTGATATTTAAGTTAACGTGCAATGGTCGTCTTTGTTGAAGAACTAATGAGAGCAGATAACAACTACGAATATGTGCTTCAAGATGGAGCAAGCGATTCCCACAATGAAATCAGCCCATGCGGAGCAAGCTTGTGGGCAAAACAAAGGACCTTCAGTCGAATATGAATCAAAGCAACACTGCCTTAGACAGCGAGGATGCACGTGTTAAGAGAGTAAAGTTCAGCCAGTTCTTTCGTTTGGGGCGTGCTGACATCTATTAGAGCTGTACTGTACAGGGAATGGAACCTGCAACCCTGACGCAAGCCATGAGCGCGAAGCTGCATCCCACGCTGCATTGATAATCACTGGAATAGAAAGCTACTATCTTGCTACACAAGGCATTCGTAGCATTTGAGGCACATCATATCAACAGTCTAATGGAGTCTGGTCAATTGTAGTAACTCTGTGTTTCACCTTGTTTATATTATAGAGGTATATCTTTTACAGATTTGGTACCAATATACAGTATTACATATATTGCTATAAAAAAAGTGATTTTTTTTTTTTCTCCACTGATTATTGTATGGCTATTGTGTAATAGTTTTAGATTTAATACGGTTGTGTCCGGAGAATTTCTGCAGCAGTTTTGGATTCTGGAGAAGGGAAGGAAGTGGTTAAAGCAAGCTCCACTTTGAGGGAATGTTTGCATTGCTGGGTTACTCTCGGTCACCACACAGAGAGCTACCTGCCTTCCGAGCTAGTGTAACCCTCCCGAACTCAAGAGACTTTCATTCACAATGAATACAAAGGACTCTAGTGTTTGTGTTGCAGACAGCTAGCTGTGGCAGTGTGGGATGGGAGAGGGTTAAGGTAACGTTAAGTGCGCTGGCCCCTTTCCACTCCCGGGTTTACTCTCGGACATTTCCTCTTCCAGGGAAGACCTTTACCAGATTATTCCATGAAAACAGTGGAAGCAAACCACATTATGAGGCAAAACTGCCTGGAGGAAAGAAATCCAACTGGAAAACGTGCCTTCTTAAATACAGACAGAGGGTTACTCGACAGAAACAACGTTAACAACAGCAAACAAGTTGACTTTTCAGGGTTTATGAGGTAAGCAACAATATAAAGGAAAACACTATTTTTAAAGTAATCTTGCCCCAGCAGATAAAGGTTAACACTACTGCATGCTTGAACCCATGCTGATAAGGATACTTGATGCCTAGTTGTATTAATAATGAACTGACAGTGCCTTTTCTATTCTTTTGAACAATCCAGCAGTGTTGTCTGTGTTTTTGTGCAAGAGCATTCACAGTAAACTAGGATCCCCCGCAAGCTCTTCAGATAAACAGACGTCACACGAGAGAGACAGAATCTTGCTTTCGCACCTGCTTAAATAAAGACGTTCGGTTGGCTTACGTTTATCCCACCGCTGGGAGAGAGAACACTGACCCCATTCAAAGGGACAGAGAGGAAAGATTCCCGTTCCACACGTGTGTGTGTGTGTGTGTGAGTGTGTGTGTGTGTGTGTGTGTGTGTGTGTGTGTGTGTGTGCGTGCTTGTGTGTGTGTGTGTGTGTGAGTGTGTGGGTGTGGATCTTTCCCTCTCATGGTATGACACCATACAACCCGGTTCTACAAGAAGAGTCGAGTCTCGGACAGAGCACACTCTCAGAACAGGAGTTCAAGTCTCCTCCAGTAGGTAGGGGTGTTTCAAAGCCAGTTTCTTCAAATCATTGACAGGCCCTGGAAAAGTGCTAATCTAATACCAACACACCAACCCAACTAACAAAAAACTATTTGTAAAATAAATAAAACCCAGCTGGGATTTGAACCCTGTTGTAAGAACTGCCTCTATGTAGCATAAACGGATTCAGATAACTTGTTGGCTTTGCACACAAAATTAAACCCATTAAAAGGTTGCTAGTGCCCACTAACCAAGATGCAACAACCTGAGAAGGAGAGCAACCAGCGCTGTGTGAGAATTATAAACCTAAAGTCAAGATCTGGTTTTTATTTTGTAAAAGTTTGTGTGAAGTTTTAAGATCTCTTGAGCACAGTCAGGACTGTATTCAAATAAATTACTGAGCATCCCCTTTCTGGATGGTTCTGTTTGTCAGTTTACAAAATATCATAGAGCTTGATTGATTTTTCAGATGCTCTCTGGTTGGGATAATATCCCATTGCCTCTGTGCAGGCTGGCTGACAGCATTCTTGAAGCTAGCTTCTCTCTTTTCATGACACCGTGACACTGTCTAGCACCTATGGATGTTACCAGAGGTCCTTCTAAAAGACATTTTCACACTTTATTCTAAATACCAGTCACATGATTGAAAGGGTATTGAAAGGCTGGGAGGTGCTTGACGTTCGCTTCAAAGGAAGGGGGCAAATGATGATCTGGTTTTGACAAAGCCTGCACATATTTAGACCAGCTGTGTTTCTGACCTCCAAAAAAAAGTAAAAATATCATGAGTAGAGATGTGCTTGAATAAATCAGTAGCTGTTTAACTATCAAGGAAATTGTTTGTCAATGCATGTATTACTTTTGGTATTTCTAAATTAGTTTCTTTAAATCATTGGCCAGCCCTGGAGGATAATCTAATCCAGTGTTCTGTGAAGCTTTACAGCTCAGTAGGACGAGGGGGTTGGGCTCACTGTGTTTCCGTCAAGGGGTCAACGACCTCAGATAATCTCTCTGCTTCTCTTCTATGGGGCAGGTCAGCGAGGCTGTTGGCTGCTGCTGTGCAAACAGAGTGGTGTGATTCCATATCGGATGTTCTGCCAGATTGCATAACCAAGCAGCAGTGTCAGCCGCCTGTCAGTGCGACAGCAGCGTGTCAGATGATTAACCCATTGTGCACTAAATCAGCTGATCTAATCTTGAGCTGGTTTTGCCACTGAGAAAAGTCAGCATCTTCTCAGGTTATATGGAAATAAGAGAGCAACCATAAACTGCATGAACCCAAAATGTGAATCCAACTTTATTTCAGGCGACATGAATAAACTGTTCATTAGTGTGACAACAAAAACAACAGCAGCAATTCACATTTCTATCACGCCTTTCACCGCAAGGATCCCAAAGCGCTTCACACACACACACACACACACACACACACACACACACACACACACACACACACACACACACAGACACACACACGTTTGCATTCTTATATTTGTGGGGGCTTCTCATTCACTCTCACTATATTTTTATTTACTATTTCTAACTCCAGTCAGACAAAACTCCACACAGGGTGAAAGCCAGCATTATAAAACAGATACATAGACAGGAAGAGTTAACGTGGTGCAATTATACACAGTGACTGAATGGGGATAGGCACCTGTATATCAAGGTCACTTTTTGACAGTTCCTTGATTAGTTATACAGGTTTAACTGCATGTTAACTCATGGTGCGGTCAATCAAACTCAACATCGAACAATGAAGCAATAGGAAACGGAGAAGCCACAGTTCTCACAGACTCAGATTGAGAAATACCTGTTTATCCACGTCCAAAAATAGGGAGCAGCTGTTCTGTTTTTTTAGCAAGGTGTTCTTCCAACTTGTGGTTTGTAGATATAACCTTGAAAGGTTCAAATGCAACCCTTGAATTAACTAGATAAGACCCCAGTGCTGTAATATAGCGTTTTTACCAGATCATTGCATTACAGTAGACTGCATGAATACACGGCATTGGCCTTGCAAAGTAAGGGTTTTCTGATTCATATTTATGAAGGTCTTCTGCATTTTGCCAATGAAATGGGCAATGTTACAGGACCAGCTGCAAACAAGTCATGAGGTGCATTAGCGAACAAAAGAATTGAACCTAGTTTACAAGATGACAATCGCAGGTTAACTTTAATAAATTTGACACAAAATATGACCTTAAATGTGAAACAAACTGGATTCCTCAGCGACTCGTTACAAATTCACCTTGAACTTATTATTTGTGCAACAGAAATGAAATTGCAATTGGCTGGTTTACACATACAGTTCTAGCTCCCAGAATTCCACCCCCTAGCTCAGCTCTTGGGCTTGTTATCATTGCACAACCCCTGATCCCCCAGCGAGCTCAGAGGAGTCGAGCCCTCGCGATGCTGGAACAGGCTGATACAGCCGTGGGACCCAAGTCTTCAAGGGCTGGAAGTGAAAATGGTCTTGATTAAATATATTTAACGGTTCCTTTGGAATAATGAAATATATAATTTAAACATAAACTACTAAATATCCAAATGCATTGTGAATATGTGCAAAGAAAACGTCTGTCAGATTTACTTCGCATTAAAATTTGCTTGCCACTCTTTGATCCATAGATGGGGTGGTGGCTGTTTCCATTGCTCTTGTAAAAGAGAATGGGAAGATATTTTTATTAGCCTATAATACTGTATATCACAGTCTGTGTTGCAGCAAATTGCAACAAATCTTTCAAATGAGAATGGTCGTTTTTGACTACCCAATGAGTAATTCATTTCTGTCTGGCTTCCCCACTTTCTTGTTTTCGTCACCGTGTGTTTATTTGCTTGTGGGTTTTTGCCCCCCTTATTTTAATTATCCTGCGCCTCTCGTGTTTACAGATTACTCCCGTGTGGGACCCAGTGAGCCTCCCCATTGTGGGACTCCGAGTCTGGGACGCTATGCAGAGAGCCTGAGACAGGACATCCTTGGGCAGGTCAGACATCACATCATTCAGGGGGAAAAAAAAATACTTTCATTTCCTGTCAAGATCGCATTAAAGATGACTCGTTTTCAAATAAAAAAATACACAGTGCTTTTTTTATTCCAGTTCAAGTAATAGTTTGCAAGGAATTAGTTGTATGCGTTATATTATTTAATATACAATAAAATACCTTGAGGAATACCTTACAGTGCTCTTTAAGTTAGTTTTGCATGATATAAACCTAACTCTATCCCTAATCCTAACCCCACCTCTAACCTCGACTCTAACCCCAGATTTCCATACAATGTCAAGAGCACATAGTATACCAGTACAAAAAAGAAACACACCAGTCCCAAAGAAAGGTTTGCAGGATTTTATATTGCAGGCCAATGAATAGCCATGGTGCTAAAGGAAACTTAACGAGTTCAATGGCAAACATTTCCACTAGAAGTCTTTCTTAGTGTCTTTGAATATCTCTAGCGAATATAAACTCAAGGGTTTCTTGGCATGAATCAGTATTTTGTGGTCCTGAAGTTGTTAAAAAAATGTTTGTCAAACCCAGGAATTAAAGTGAAAATAAAAGATCTTGTTTTTTGAAAACAATCCAAGAGGAAGAAAAGATCAGCGAATAACTTTGATTTTGTGCTGCTTTCATGTATACAGTATGAAGAGTTGGATTGTCAGAAATTCCCAGCATTGATAGACAGCCAATACAAATATTGGATGTAACTGAGCAACTAGGCATGATGGCTGTTTGCTCAAACTTGCTCAGCGGATTGGGCGAGCTCTGCTTTTAATCGCTGGTTTTGAAAGGAAACAAAGAGAGGCATGACAGCTATGTAACTGTTCTTCACCACAAGTCATTATTATGGGTGCTTTGCAAACTGCAGCTCACAGATTAGACTGTGGAGTGACATTGTTCTAGGGAGGAGACAATAATGACCAGTGCAACGTCGAATTGCAATACAGCGTGGCCTGTGCCAGCACTACACATGCAGCACAAACATGCAGCGCCTTCAGGTTATAAAAGCCTTCAGAAATACACATCAAATAAACTGTGTAGCACTGCAGAATTTTAAAGGATGTTTGATTTGATTTTCATTTTAAAAGAAGCCGAAAACCTTCCTCCATATATTTCTATATTTCACATATGCATATACAAAAACAATACTTTTCCTAAGGATTTTTTTTCTTCTGAAAGGAGGATCACAGGTAATCAAACTGTGTCTATAAATAGCCCTCTCGTCTATGCCTCCTTGTTGTTTCTTTGTTTGCTCCTCCTCTTCTCGCGCGTCTGGTCCAGGGGGAAGGTGACCCAGAGTGCCGCTTGTCCTGCCCGATGGCTACAGCTGTCATCAATCAATGGTCATTGCATCACAGTTCAGCCAGCACAAAAGTAACCTTTTGCTGGGAACCTATTTTGAAAGTATCATTTCCATCAGTGCCTCCAAACAGGAGCTGGACTCTTATCTCAGCAGTTTCCCGCACCCAGTCTAGAATGTACAGTATTTGCATGTATACACTGTGTTCATCACACAATCGGATGACACAACACTTCACTGCAACTTTTCAGTAGATTAAATCAAATAAACTCCACGACCTCTTTAGCGTTTATCTTTGAATCTTGGGTGTGTGAATAAACAGTACAGAAAATATGTTTCCTTTCTGACGTCTACAGCTCAGACCAAAAGCTTTGCTTCATCTAGAATTGTAGGATTGAGACACAATTTAAAAAAAAAAGATATATACAAACAGAATTTAGATCTTTTATTTAACATCATGTAACCAAATAAACTACAAAATGATATCGCAAAATTCTACCGGAAACCATAATAGTAGCACAGTCACATTCTTCAATTGTTGTCAGTTTGTCTATGCAAAACTAAGCAAAGTGTTTGACTTTATGAAGGAAAATATGTTAATTCTATTGGGTGAGGCAAAGCTTTTGGCCAGAGCTGTAGAGTTATCAAAGTGTCTTCAATTCACATGCTCTACCCTCACAGTCATCACTGTAGATAGCACAAGGAGCGCTGCATCAGTTCTGGGTATAGGTGTATTAGGGAGCCAATATCATCAGGGACTCTCCTCGCTGCAACACAGCACCCCCTACTGGCCAAGCCTTATTCCCCAGGGAGCAGGAAGGATATCATACAGTTTTATGTAAATGTTATAAGCAGACCTCACGATGCTGAAACAATGTAACCAAGACAGGTAGAGCAGAATACTTTTTAAAATTCTTCCCTACCTGAAAAGAAACTAAATTACAATGAGTTATATGTTATCAAGAACATGAAACGTGTCAGTATATTAATGATAGATTATTCCGAGATACCCATAAATAAAGGTTGCAATACCAAACTACTGCATAGCTGAGCTGCTCCAGTGGAGCTGGAAGTTTCCATTGATGTTCATGTTGCAGGAAGCTCCCGACACCCCAAGTTTGGATCCTGTGACTGATATTCAGGGTCAGTTGGCTCCCTCGCTCACTGCCAGCATTCAAGAGCAGCTGCTTTATTTAAAGTTACAGCAAACGTTTTCTTTTTTTTTCTGACAAAGTGTGCCAGGGACTGGATCTAATGAGAAGGTCTAATCTGGACACAAAGCTATATAGCAGGCAGAAATGTTGGAAAACACTTTAGTTCAAGGATCTGTTATTAGCCACGCCTCTATAAATGTGTTATTACAATGTAAGTCAGTTATAAATGATAATAACAGTCAGTACAGTGTTACACACGCATGTAATAGTTAAGGAACCTAAAATAATAACACAATTATTTACACTAAAAGTGTCATTAAAATGTTAGTCTAATAGACTTAATAACACATTTATAGATGTGATCATGAGGGGCCGAAATGTTGTAATACAAGTATTTAGCAAGTATCTGCTATAACTATATAAGCAGTTCAGCTATTTTACAGTTACATCACCTGACCACAGGGTGGCATAGTTTTGCCATTAAAAATCCTATTCGCTATCAAAATGATCTTAAAGGAGATTTCAATGTCATGGTGATTTTAGCCACAACACTGACATGTATTTTTCCTCCCCAGATCGGTAACTATATGCGAGCCGTCAATGATATCTACGACAAAGCTAATTTCGAAGGCATCCGGCTTATCAACTTCAAGGTTGAAAACGCTTAACGTAAGCACCTGGTCCTAATGCACCGTGCCAAAAAAAGACTGGAATATGCTTCCAATCTACTTCTGACGACAACAGGACTTTTCAGCAAGCGATGTAAACCATTTTACTAAATGTGCATTTACTTACAAAATGATTTAGTTTCAAAAAGCAATCCAAAGCTGATTGCAGAGTACCATGACACCATTTCACTACTGCAATGTTATCATGACCAAGGGCCATTATTTGTGCCAATGGTTCTGCTAGGATTTCTTCTGGTAAATACACTGGAGTTTTGATGGGATCCAGGAGGGTATTGAGGAATTTGCCTTTGGGTCTGTCTGTTACAAAGAGTCCAGAAGCACTTTACTAGTACATACAATGTGTTTTTTAGGTCATTTCAGACGATGACCCCTCTAGTCCGCAGTACTCTCCCTTCATTGGCCCAGAGAAGCTCCTAATGCTGCACTCCAGAGAGAACTGGGATAACTACTGCCTGTCTTACCTGATGACAGACCGGGATTACAACGGAGTCCTGGGGCTTGCCTGGGAAGGAAAGCCTGGTAAGGCCTGACCTATTGTGCGTGATGCTTACATTTCGCAAAGTTGATCACCAATTGTGCTGAATTTTATTGTATTTTACTGCATTTCTTCTGAATGTACCGGGCTAAGGGAAGCTGTATCTTACCAACTGGGTGCCTCTTTTTCATGAAGGTTTTGCATGGAGATTTGTTTCAAGTTATTCAATGCCCTGTGCATGCAGATCATATCTGAGCTATATCTTGAAAAGCACTCTTTAGATTGGAAGGAAGTGTGGTATACACACTGGAGTGACCTGCAGCACACTTTCTATCTTGAACTAGAACGCAGAACTGACGGCTGTAGCAGCTTTGAATTTCTGAATATTTACAAATATTTAACTTGTGAGTTATTCATGACATTGCTCCACCCTTCCTGAATTAAAACAAAATGTTATGTTACTCGTAAAACGTGACTTTGTGAAAAACGTCTTTTCATATCTCACGTGTTAAAGCTGTGTGAATCGAGCCCGTTATTTCAACGCCAGTCTTCAATTAACTCCAGTTTTTCTAAAAGGTGAAAATCTTACAAAATGAGACCCAAATAACTGATAATAACAAGTAACCTTGGATTAAATATCTTTGTTTGGTTTAGAAAAAAACATCTCATTTTCTGTTGAGGCAGAGCAGACAGGGAGTGTCAAGGTCGAGTTCTTTTGTTGCTCTTTCACACACTGAGGATGGACTCAGAGAGGATTGGCAACAAAAAAGGATAAAAATATCAAACTGACACATTGGTCTCCCCATGCAGAGTGACAAATAGGGCAGGTGCTGCTAAACTGTTTTTATGCGTGCCTGTGTTTAGAATTCCTCTAACCCACGCAGCAAGGGGGGGGCTGGACCAAACTTCTTCAACAATTGAAAAACCTGAGGTTTCAGGTTTCTTTACTGCTGACTGACACAGTCTACAGCTACAGCCAAAAGCATCACCCTTTGGAATTAACTCATTTTGCTCCCTAAAGACTTTTCAATATCATTTTGTAGTTTTTTTGATCACATGATGTTCCAGCAAAGGATTATTTATTTATTTATTTTTAATGATCCTAAAATTTTAGGTGATGCAAAACTTTTGGCCATAACTGTACCTTAGCCTGGTAATTCAATTCACTTTTCTGCTGCAAGCTTGCATTCCCAATGCTATGCATTAGCTGTGGTTTGCCATGATTTCACTTTCTCATTTGGTTTTACCTTATTTTACTAGCTTAGCTTGGACCGTGGGTATCACAATACTCTTCCCAAGGGTTAAGCAAACTCTGCCTAGCAATCAGAACATCATTGACTTTTCCATGAAGTTCCTTTATCCAGTGATAAAAGATTCACATAGCAGGCAGTGTCTCTCCATGAACACAGGAGATGCATTCAAGGCTAGGCTAGATCTCCATTGGATATGAAGGTGTCTCTCGCACACAGAACAAGCCTATTTACTGGATGCCAGACAGGAGTCAGATGTACACTGTCGGAGCTGTCTTTCCAAATCTCTCAGGTAACCAAGGAGGGGAGACTATTGTGAAATTCCTGAGAATCTCGATGAATTT
Source organism: Polyodon spathula (assembly GCF_017654505.1). NCBI lineage: Eukaryota > Metazoa > Chordata > Actinopteri > Acipenseriformes > Polyodontidae > Polyodon > Polyodon spathula. Next base: position 4,627,755 of record NC_054560.1, read on the forward strand.
CCACTTTAATTAACATTCCAGACGGAGCAGAAATCCAAAAGGCATTTCCCTTTATCTGCTGCAATTTTAATGTGGACCGTGCCCAAAAAGCCTTCTCAACACCTAAATAAACCGCTGGATTTAAATTCATTTTGAAATTATATGTTGCTGCTGAACTTGAACAAAAGAAGTGCTTTATCCTTTCCTATTGTGCTTTTGTTGACTGTGATAAAAAAAAAAAAAAACTTAATCACTGTGCATACAATATTTAAGAATAAATTTTTAGAGGGGACATTCTAAATTCTGACTAAAGTGGCATTCATCCAATTGTACAGAACAAAAATGATTGCACAACCTCGCTGGGGGGGGAAAAAAAGCATTACAAATGACTAAGAAATGTGTGGTGTGCATGTGTTATAATGGGCAGAAGAAACAGTGTTGTCTGTCTCAAACAACACGCTTCGAAAGCCACGCAATTCCGACGCTTTTACAAAAAGTCATAATAAAATTCATGTATTGCTTTATGGCAGCCTATTATGTCTTCCACGTTAATGTCAAGCAATATCCACAGAGCTGGATACAAAGCAGCTTATGTTTTTGGTAGCTTTTCCCAGGCCGCTGGTCTAAGCAAAGCCGGTGGTGTTATGTGCATCGCTGGTGCATTGTTTACTCCCTGCTTCTGATTGGGTGCTTCAGAGGGGCGTAAAGGGGTCTTATCACAGACATGTGACTGAGAGGCACACACCACTCCTCAAGCCCTGTGTTTTGTTGCCAAGGACCTAGATGGTTGCATACCAGTCCTTGAGACTTGGCTGGCGCTGTCGCTATGGGGGGAGTTTAACAGACAATTGTGTGACATTGCTTTGACTTTGACTGGCTTAGGAAAACCATGTGACGGCTGAAGGAATGAACAGCATGCAAGAGACAGCCCGTTCTTGGAAGCAGTCAACCCTTTTACAATTGTGTTGTTTGTGTTCCATTTAAACCCAGTAACCCTGTCCTCAGGGGGACTGCTTTACCCTTCAGAGCGCGTTTTTATGCTTGAACTTGTTTTCACACGAGAGCCTTTTACGGTTCGGTTTTATAACAGCATACAGACTGTTGTAGACAATCTGCAGTTAACTTCCCCAGTCCATCCCTGCCCATTAAAGTCCTTGGTAAAAGCACATCGTAAAATTGACTTTTAATTATTAATTTTTTTGTGTTTGAAGTAGTCCGTGACTGACGATGAATGGAACAGTGTGATGCATGCTTACATAGCAAAGACCTAATCCCCTCGAGGCAAGATAGTTACATAGCTGTTATCCCAATGAATTAGCTATGCCTTCCTAGAGAGGGTGTGTGTATTCAGCTTGGGTGTAGGATTGCATTTAGTATTTACTCATTTTCAAATGATCTTCAATGGCGATGCATTGACAGTACTGTAGAAATCCACTGGTACAAACAAGGGCAGCTGCAAGGGTATTAGCCATCGCATTCTATATCAGAGGTCAAAACGCAATATATTTTACTGTAGTATATTAAGAGCTGTAAAAGCAGGTCTGCCAAAGTCAATAGCCCTTTAGGAACTGTATGAAAGGACTGTTTTGTCACTAAACTGCAGTGTAAATAAACTCCTATATGATGGTGTCCAGTTACAAAGCACATGACTTTTGTACCATCAAATAAGAGCCTGGCATCAAAGATTAGCCATGGAAACAAGGCTTCTGGTTGGTCAGAATTGAGTGAAGCTATTTATTTTCCTGGAAAAGGCTGAACACTCTGTTGCCTTTCACAGCAGTCCTTTCACTGGCCCATATTCTCATGATGGCCTCAGTGTTTGGGGTTCTATAGGTATGGTCTGTCAGGAACAAACCTGTCCTGTTACACTGTTGTAATGTTCTAGTTCTTACACGTGTTATTATGTATTTACAATGTAATTACTATGTGACCATTACATGCAACTGCAGTGCCATTGCAGTCCAATGGCAGGGTTTTTAAAGACACTTAATATACAGTACAGTGCTAACCAGTGGCACTGGAATGATTTTTAAAGTGGGGGTGCTGAAAGCCATTGAACAAAACTGTAACCCCTGTATATGGAAGCCATGCAATGCCAGGGGATTCTACCATACCCCCAGCACCCCTAGTTCCAGTGCCCTTGGTGCTAATGATTAAAGATCAATAGAAGACCCAAAGAAATTGTAACAGGATAGCTGAGTGGCTCTCTGTTTTGCAGGTAATTCTGGTGGGATTTGTTCCTGATACGCAATGTTTCATGACAGCACCAAAGCTTCCCTGAACACTGGCTTGGTCATGCTGCAGAAATATGGCGACTACCTGCCCCCTAAACTGGTCCATCTCACAATGACACATGAGCTGGGACACAGCCTTGGTTCGCCAGTGAGCTCATTGCGCTACTTTTAAAACTGTCTGGCTGTATGGAGGCACAGGGAAACCTGCTGTAGACATGCAGAGGCCACCATCGTGAGTCACAAAGGACAGCATCCAGCACTTAGTGAAAAATGTCTGCAAAATGATGCTTAGCTGCAAGCCAGTTTCAAAGGTGCAGAAGCTTGTGTCTCAACAGCCAAAGCTACCTCTGGGGTATGTGCTTACACTGGGTTGCTGTAAAAAGGCGAAGTGCATAGGAGACTAATTTTAAAAGCCTGAACCTTTCTTGGCACGCTCTGGTTTAATTCTAGAGCTCAGCTAGATCAATGTGAGTAGGAGGGACCCTTGTAGCTTGTAGTTTGGAGATTGGCAAGCCGTTCAAGGCTCTAGCTAGTTGTTTTTCACCTCATTACCAGTGCAGCCTCTCACCTAATGCTTTTCATATTTCCTCCCGTAATGTGATACCTGCTGCCACTGGAATTGTGCCCTCAACGTTCCAGGCTAGATTAACTCTATTATAGAATTTCTAAATAGGGTCTCCAATCAGCTTCTCCATCACTGCCCTTGTCAGCTCAGTCAGCCCTTGCTGTGTGTTGATTACCCAGCTCATAAACCACAAGTACCAGTTTCTTGGTTTGAAGAAAGTAAGATTTATCATGTACTCGCACAGCTTCAGCTGTCAGTGGGGTTAGTATCAACAGTTTAGGAAACCTGGAATGAAGCATTTTTATTGCAGATATATTACCTCTTACACAGAAAAGGCAATCAACCATCATCCATTACAGAATTAAAAAAATGCTGAAGGCACAATAATCCCCACAACTGAATTCTAGCGCAGGGTTTTACAACACTGGTGATTCTGTGTTGGATCGGCTTTCAGTACTGCAGGGCAATGTGTTTGGCTTTCCATGACAAACAAACTGTAAATTCCTGCCATATATAAGATAAGCAGTGGATCACCCCACAAATGGAATGGGAAAAAACAGTTTTTAAGAGAAATACATTTTGAATGGCAGGTTAGAAGCCAGTGCAGCATGTGGGTGCATGAGTTGTGGTTGTTCAATATCTCACCATCTCTTCTGTTGCAGCATGATGAGAAGAGTGAGTGTGAGGCTTCAACCATGACTGGAAGCCAAGGGAATTTCCTGATGTTCCCATATGCTTCTGAAGGTAACCAGGGCAACAACGACAGATTCTCTCTGTGCAGCGTAAAGCACATCAGCAAACTGCTGAGGACAAAGAAAGACAAGTGCTTTACAGGTAAGGGAAGGGGAGTGAATCAGCTACCGAGTAAACTAAACAAACTGCTAAAGATTGCTTTGAAGACCAGAAATTCTCTTAGTTTTACCAACTGACAAAACAGATTCAGAAATAACTGTGAATAGAGTACATACACCAACGCCACCTAGTGGACATTTAAAATATAAATGAAAATCCATGAAAAACACTTTGCAATAGTTGAGGTACAAAACCACATCAACAGGGGATTGAAAACACAGCCTGGTACATGAGGTGTTTTAGGCAAAGCATCGCACTGGTATATATAAAAAAAGGCTGCTTTGTTTTTCGCTTCAGAAAGTGGCCTGCCAATCTGTGAGAACCAGATTGTGGAAGATGGGGAGGAATGTGATGTGGGGCACAATGACACGGACCCTTGTTGCTATAGCGCCAGCCAATCGGAAGACGTTCACTGCAAGCTTAAACCCCAGAAACAGTGCAGGTACTGTGTAGACTGTTCAGTGAGGTTTATGAACAACATGCTTGGAAGTAAGAAACATTGTGAACACACAGTGTTACTTTTTATGTTTTTTTAAAAAGTTGTATTCTTTCATCGAGCTTTTTGAGATGTTTTTTTCTATGAAAGGCACTACACAAAAATAATTTGATTGACTGATCGATCGATTGAAACACTGTTGGAGAAATTTACAGAGGTGAACTTTTAAAAGGTGATATAGCTACAGAAAGACCTGGTAGCTCATTCATCATTCCCCTGTCCTCCTCAGCCCCAGCCAAGAAAAATGCTGCAGCCATCAGTGTGTTTTCAAGCCACAAGGCCAGAAGTGCCAGGAGGAACGTGACTGTGCATTTGAGAATGAGTGCTCTGGTGTGGGAGTGGCCTGCCCCTCGCCCGTGCCCAGGGCCAACACGCCCACAGAAGTGCGCCCAGTCGCTCGGTGTGAAATATGGTCTGGAGCACTGTGATTGTTTAAGCAATTCCACGAATGAAAAATTCTACATTTGTTGCCAGCAGCCAGGTACGGTCGTTATTTTTTTAGGTGTTATAAAGTTACTGACAAACATTTCAAGCTCAATAGTATGGAAAAAGCATCACATTGAAGAATGTTTTTTTTTTTCTTTTTCTTTACAGAACTGGAAAAGGATGTTCGAGCTAGAAGCAAAAATCCCTGCTGCCCCAGCAAGAGACAGGAGTCTATGATGCGCCTCTTCAATTCATTATAAATCTGTGGCCAGTCCAATGAAACTTTCTGAATAATGTTACGCTAACACATTGACTTGCATACCGCTTTGTAGTTTTATAATAACATAGCTAGATTATGTTCATGTAGTTTATGGGTCACCTTCAGCATGTTTCCATTGTTGCAGAGCATATAGTATTTATAGTAGCACTGCAGGAGCTTGTGTCAGCTGTACAAGGTATGGCACCAGCGCCTCATGCAGTAATAGTGACGGCTGTGGCTTCTGCCAGTCAGGGTGTGCAGTAAATCACAAACACAGCAGACAGACAATGTCATCACAGATTCAGTTCTGCATTTAAAAGGTTGAAAGACGAACGGTAGGTCAGATCAGCCCCTCAGCTGGTACCAAATTCCAGTTTTTTTTTTTATTTACTGTTCCTCGCGGCTTTTTAGTCCTGAGATCATGTTGCTTTTGCCTTTCTCTTCATATGCTCTTCACTTGGGGCTCTTTCAGTCCAATCCAGGACCTAGTCCCAACACAGTGTTTAATTACTGCATTGGACACAACTCAGAGTAGGTTCAATTGAAGACAGGGTTGGAAGTAGGGTGAATGGATGAAAAGAGCCATAAAGGATATCAATGGCTAGAACAATACAGAGATATACATTTCAATAGCAATACATATCTAGAACAATGAGGTGTATTTCTGCATGCTTTTTTGTGTGAGGAAAGGAAAGGATAATTGACACAACCTGCCATGATTCCTGCTTCCCCCCTTCCATTCAGTCCGGGGCCTCTCTCTGGTGGACTGTCCGTTGTTTTGAATCACGTGGTGGACAGGCTTCCAGATGTTAAAAGTAGTCCGTTGCACAACTATGTCTACTTTGGACAAATTAACTTAATGAAGTTTAAAAAAAAAAAAAAACATATAGAAACGCTTTTTGCTCAGAGAGCACGATTAATTTGAAAATTGCTGTTGGTTGTAATGAAACGGGTGAACAGTCGGTTGTAATTTATTAACACATCATATTTACAGTTATTTACAAACAAATCTGCCGCTTTGAGATTTAATCCTTCCCCCTCGAACGTTCAATGTTTTACATCTCTATCAATTTACAGTATTAAAATGTTACATCTTTTTCTTTCGTTTTATTACTTGACCTTTTTTTCATCAGTGCAAAACATTAAACACTGTTGTTAAAAAAATAAATAGATCTCTACAAGCAATTCATGACCACACACACACACACACATTTTGTCTCCCAGTATAAAACATAAATATATACGAATTACAAAAACAATTTTACAGGACAGATGTTCTCCGCTAAACAAAAATGAAGAACGATTACTACACGTGCAAACTGACGAGTGAAAACTCTGAAGGTTATTTTCGATCGCTATTATATAGCGTGATAACTTGAAAACCAAGGTCAACTTTAAAAATGCACAACTTCACCTTTGTAGCTCAACATTTAGAGTACCGTCTGTCACACTAATAAATTGTTAGTGAAATAATAAAGGCACAGGTAGAATGCGTCAGCAGCAAGTGCAAGCTATTTGATATCCTTCTGTAGTAACAGACACACACATATAAAGGCAAAGAGTATTCCGTGATATCAGTTATATTTCTGAATGTTACCAGCTGTCCATTGCAAGAGTCATGTAAAGGCAGCAAACAATACAACAGGGTTGATTTTAATGATCTGAACCGCGGTCGATCTTAATAGCGTTCAGTGCACTAAAGCATGCATTACCGCAGATCACTTTGCACAGCATTGTAGTTAGTGAAGTCAACCCTGTGGGTAATTACAGCGAGCTATAGAGAAGCAGCTGTTAAAACAGCTATGCTAAAAAAAAAGAAAAGAAAAGAAAATACACCTCAAGTATATTTTGCAATGCGATCAAGTATTTTAAGGCACATTGGGACAGACTTATCAAAGGTCTTTACACTTAAGAGTTATTCATTTTGTAAGATGGAGAGTTATTTTGCTTAAACAATTTGTATTTTGGTATAAAGTCCATACCATTCAGCCCCATTCTACCTTTCAGTTGCCTAATAAATAGTTTATGGTTTGACCAGGTGTGGCAGAGCAAAGCTCTGCCCTTTTTAAATTGGCAGGGATGGGGTTAATTTCCCCTACCTGTCTGGGTTTACTATGTTCAGGTGGCTGAGGTTGATTAGTTGATTAGGTTAATTAACGATCAATCAGCGCCCAGCCACCTGACATAAAAGGAGGCCTCTGCTTCTCATCTGGGAGGAGGGAGCTGAGGAAGCAGGTTGGTGTTTTGTTGGTTGTGGTTTTTCAATTTTTTAAATCCAGTGAAGGCATTGCCCAGCCTGGAAACCTTTATTTTGTACATTTTGTTTTTTTTGTCTTTCTTTTTGTGTTTCAATCCCTTTGTTTTGGCTCTTGTGCCTTTTTATTTTTGTATCTATTTATAATAAAATAATTATTTTTTTGAACTACAGACTGTCTCTGGGCCTCTATCCACTCGCCAGCCTGCCACACCAGGTATTTCAAGTAATAATATTGTAATGCTCTCTTGCTCCCTTCAATGAACACAGACAGCATACCCACATATAAACCAGCTCCAACTGACATAACAAAAGTATCTCGCGGCTTAAAACAAAGTTTTTGGTTTTTAAATTAAACGTATTACTTATGTACAAAAAATAGCAGTGCTGCTGTACAATATATACAAACAAATAAATAATAAAGAAAACGGGTAAGGCTGGCTAAAGTCGAATGCCAAGTGCTCTTCTGAGAATGATATGATTGGTCCAGGCTGCTGTTCCAGACTCTTCTGTACAGCCTCAATGCTTGTTTGTCACATGTCTACAATACACAAAAACAAACATGGATTATTAAAAATTGGTTTCATATTTATATGGTTATTACCCTAAAAAATAGTACTGCAGTACTATAAAAACAATAATGTTGTGATTTTGCATTTTAAAGCTTATCTAGATTAGTTTAAAAGCGAGCCCAGACTTGGTGAAATCGAATTCTAAAAAGAGCCAAAAACTGCTTTGAAACAGATGAGTACACTGTTCCTTTAGAAGGCAGGAAAGAAATGTCAGCACTTTTTATTTTTAAATATCTAACAAAACATATATCGTATCGAGCACTGAAGAACTATACAGCTAAGGACAAAAGTTTTGCATCACCTGGATGCAAAATGTATAAAGGGTGATGCAAGACTTTTGGCCGTAGCTTTATATGCTGTTGACGTCTGATTGGCGCTGTTTCTTGCACGTACCTTTTTGATGATTTGTCCCATCTGTCCTGACACCTGACAAAAATGACCTCTTGAGCAGGAGCAAATTCAGGGGAATCTTTAGAGCAGAAAACCATCCTAAGAAAAAAGACAACTACACGTCAGGAAAAGAAATCTACCTTGAGCCAGATTCGTAAAGCATTTACCACTGTGATAAGTTAACACCATTAAAAATAAATAAAATTAAAAAAAAAAACACATAGGGCTAGATTCTCAAAACTAGTAAGTCCAAAATGTCAATAGCATGACAATACTGCACACAACCAGTAAAGTGATATTTAATGCTAAGGCTATGAGCAGTTTTCAGTTGTTTCAGAATAGTAAACAGTGTTTTTTGTTTGTTTGTTTTTTCTCCAATCAGACAAAAATAATGCTAATGATGATTTGGACTAAACAGCTTTGAGAATCCAGCTCCCAATAACTTAGGTTAGGTTAAATAATTTGAGAGCTCCTGCATGGTGATATATGTCAGAATGACCCCCGTGTGTCTTCTCACAGCTGTGTTGTCTAACAATGAGACCTGTGTCTGTTTATTGCCCTCCACTGCAGCCTTTTCCACAGGTGCTGGGTTTCTATACTGTATGCACACCTTGACATGCATACATTTTTTAAAAATTAAACCTTAAAAACCTACAGCCAGTTGCATAAAACACCTTCAATATCAAGTTCAAGTATAACACTTCAGGGTAACAAACTAGCAAAAAAGGCTGGCTATTGGCTGCACTTACTTCTTCTGGGACTCCCCAGCTTTGACCCGGATTTTATGGATCGCCAGGTCGGAGTTCGATGGGGTCTCGTCTGACCACCAGGATGACACCATTTTGAGGAGAGAGGAGGAGGACCAGCTGGAGGAGGCCTCCCACCTGAACTGCATCATCAGCAGGTCCCCGATATCTACCTCTGTCACCAGCAGAAAGGAGTGGGTCTTGTTGGGAGAGAACTTGTGTCTGCTGCAAGAGAAAGAATCCTTTTTAGCACCGTCAGGCTCTGCTCTAGACAGCAATGCACTATCAAGTTGGCACCAGGTGTTTAGGAGGCTGGTAAATCCAGATTGCAGCTAGCACTGTTATTTTTGTAAAAAACACCCCTGAAATGCAACAGTAGGGCTCTGTCGTATACAAAACCGAATGTAGTTTCTTGTTCGTGAAATGGGGTTAAACGCACTTACATGTTTAAATTCAGGTTCTCCGCGTCTCCCTTCGTTCCGTAGAGGGACACTGCAAGTGTGGGCTCGATCTCAGAGTCATTAAATTTGCTGGAGAAGTGAATCTTCAACTGATAGTGGTAGACTGAAAAAAAAAGTGATAAAAAGAGAAAGCATTACAAGGCGATCTGAGTCACAAAGCATAACCCTTAATTATTTAGCACCTCAATGGAATAAAGGCCAGGACTAGACTGAACTCTGGCCATACTATACTGTAAACAGCATACAGTTAACATGCATCAACATGTATGTAACACACACACACACACGCGCGTGTTGATGTATATTATAATACCTCTGAACGGCATGGCAGCCCTGGTCCTGGTGTACATCCTGGCGCTCCTGCGGTTGCGCACCTGGTTCACGTTGTAGCCCACGTTGTTGCAACGGTTCTTGCTGCAGCTGAGGCAGAAGCCGTGGTCGAACATCTCTTTGCTGCTGCAGCGGTACGCCATGCTGGGCTGCTGCTCGTGAAGCAGGGAGTCGATGAACAGGTGGACGGAGCGCTCGTGCTCACACTTCACTGCCTCCGAGAAGCCTGCAGAGCACCAAACACACAGTGTAATCTTAACTGCCATGCATCAAACACGTAGTGTAATCTTAAATGCCATGCATCAAACACAGTTCACATCTTTACCGAACGTAAAAATGCATCGGTGTGATAATATAAAAGCTTGAATGGATTATTTGGAAAGAGTCAAATCGCATCATCTAATTCATGCATCTGTGTTATTTTATATGTCTTCAATAGACATATCATTCACATCACGGATGGATAACACGTGTTACATTTTCATTACCTATAAAAGCAAATGTTTGGCTTGAATCCTGTGATAAAAAAAACTATTTTTCCCCCCTTACAAGTCAGGCTTTTTTCAGAATATTTGCATCCATTTCTTGGGAGATTAAAGTGCTTAATCTAGTTATCATTTTGGATATGTTTTATAGAAACACCGCAGATCACAGATGCAAATCTTGCATCTCGGTGTTGAACAACAGGACATGCCTGACGTCTTCTACTCACCAAAGATGCCATGGCTGGCGATGTTCTCCAGGGCTCCTCTCAGGTTGCAGCCTGGCTGGAAGCTCCCTCCGTTGGGATAGATGTCTACGTGACCCACGGGCTGCTGGATGCCGATGCTCAGCCCCAGAGAGCCACGGGTGAAGGTGTGGAGCACGTCCACGAAATGTGCATCATCTGGGGACAAGCGGCCTTGAGCATGAGTCCCCTCGAACACAGGGCCCGCTGGGTCTAGACCTGGACAAACGAAACAAGACACAGGTTTCCAAGGCTGCAGGTGCATTTGAATTGATTTATTTTACACTGAAAACAAAAGAGTAATTCCTAGGTATTACAATAAACTGTCACTGTAAATTGTAATCTGTGCTTATATGTCTATTCAGCACTGATCTCCTCAATCCAGGCATGAACACGCTGCTTACCAGTTATTCTTCCAACTTTGTTGGAGGCGTGGCTTCCTGCAAACCCTGCCACATGTGCACCCAGACTGTAGCCAATAAGATGAACATTGGCAAGTGGAAAGTTTGCTTTCTCCTAAAAGAACAAAATTATCATTGCAAATAATAAGTACAATAAAAAAAAACACATTATTTGGCATTCGAGTAAATTATCTTTTTTTTTGTATGCTGCACCCACCAGATGCTTGATCCTGGATATACATCAATTGCACAAGCCGAGGTTAAAACTATAAGAAAAAAAAAAAAATCCACTTTGCTTTGAACAAACTACCCCCTACAATTTATAGTATGTGATACCAACCTCCATCCAATCTATGAAGCGGGCAATGTCCTGTCCCACCAGCTTGGTGTTCTCAGCAGCAACAGGGTAGTGCTGGTGGGCACGGTTCAGCCAGTCTACCACAATCACATTGGCATCGTGCTCCCGTTCGTACAGAGCAGCGACCAGCTTCGAAATCCAGCTTTCAAACATCCCACTAACCTGGTATTGTTAAAGAAAATAAAACCATTGCAGCAAGCTATGGAACAGCTCCACCATCCTTAGGACAAAGCTTATTAGGAACAGAGTTGGTTAAAGGTTTCTGTTTGCTGGTCTAATTCTGTCATCCAATCTAAATTCACCAGAGTGATGATGTTTCTAAAGTGCTTTAGCAGCTGCAGTTTGTGGAAAATGTTTTCATGGAAGGGTTATGGAAATTGGCAAGGCCACCACTGCTGTCATACAGGGCAAGACAGCCACTGGGCTTGGGCTTCCGTCGTCAAGGTAACAATATGAAAGAAAGAGGAGAACTCTACTCAGAGAAGTGTACCATGTGAATCTACAGTCACACTTGTGTGTATATTTATGTGTAACATTCAGGCTTGCAATCTGGATTGCATGATAAGATTTTAACTCCTTAGACTACTTTATATCTGCCCCCAAGGCTTGTATAAAACTATAAATTTAGACTGTGCAGTTCCACACAATGTTCTTTCTATGCAGCCACTGTTCAAGTTGATCTCTTCTGAATGCCGTTAGCAACACTGAAGGCTAGTCATAAATGTAAACTATACAGTTTTGCTTTCAGATTACAGCTTCTATTATGAAGACCTAGAGGAGGGAGTTGTTTGTCTTACCGTCCATCCATGGATAACCAGGAAGGTTTTGGAGGTGAGGTTGAAGTTGCAGGCGTTAAGTGCATCTGGATCGCTCGGGTTAATGTAACACACATCCTCCTCTGGAGCTGAAGGTCTGCGAAGGGAGAACTTGGTCAGGACAGAGTTAAAATCTTCATTGTAGGTATTCTTTCCTTCTAGGTGCAAGGAGTTATCTGTAAAAAAAAAATAAAAAATAAAAAATACAGTTACAGAGGTTTAGCGGCAAATTACAGGTAAAAACCAAGGTGATGTAACCACTCCATCTGGCACTACCCCCAACCCACATCCCAATAATCAGCATTAAATTCTTATTCTGATATAACACTCAGTCTATCATTTCTTCTTTTAATCAAAACTTTTTTAAAGCATTAAAAAATAAGCAAGATAGAATTCTAGCTATATGTTTTATTAAAGTGTTTGCATATGGTGTTTTTTATTTAGTTTTAGTTCGACCAGCGTTGTAAAGTCTCAGTACCTTGCACGCACATTTGCAGAGTTGCGAAGCTGAACTTGACAATGCGCGCTGCGGCTTTAAGGACGCGTGAGTCGGTATAGAAACCCCACGAAACTGTGCCATGTAAATACAGAGGCGGTTGGGTTACTAGAGTTCATTTGGTAAAGCTCCATTTGTTGTAGGCTTTTCAAGATAGATGTGCATGTGAGGGCATAAATGCGGCCCCGAGATTTCTCCTCCACCTTGAATGAATGAATGACTGGATGGATGAATGGTTGGAGCGGACTGGAACTGCATTCCTAGTTGTTCATAACGTCATCACTTATGTATTAATAAATGAGGACCGGGGTCAGCTGGCTGCTTATGAAAAGTGAGACGGAGCTCTTTCAATAAACTTTGTTCTGGTACCATTGCCCATGCAAGGAATTCGATTGCAGATTCAGTCCTACGCTGTACATTGGTGCGATGTTTGGTTATAGATGAGCTGAAAATCACATCAAGACTGGGGAGGGGGAGGGGGAGGTTAAAAAAACAATCCTCTCAAATCCCAACCCATGCATTTGCATAGCTTGACCTTGTGGTAACTAATACAACTGAGTACACAGCGGCGGTCGGTGTTAGGGTATTAGCGTTACCATAGCACAGGCGACCTGCATTGGCATTCAAAATATTATTATTATTATTATTATTATTATTATTATTATTATTATTATTATTATTATTATTATTAATAATAATAATAATAATAATAATAATAATAATAATAATAATGACGATGATGATTATGCTGAATTGCTGTAATTTTATTAAAATGCCATGCTTGCTAATATAACTTCGACTACGCCTTTGTCGTTTTTTTGGAATTCAGGTGTATTATTACAGTCCTGGGCGTGTATTGTAAGAAGGATCTCAGTCACCTTAGTAAAAAACAAAATAACGACTTTGCCACAAATATGATAGGCACGTCATCTGACATATAAAACCTTGCCCAGTGTGTTAGGAATATTTCACAATTTACCAGTACGGGTAACAATACAGCTAGCCGCCTAATGCGCACGGATAGATACGCGTTTAATACAAAATAAACCCTGTGAACTGCCGCACACTACAGTAAAAACATTTCTTTATTTGCCTTTCTGTCAATCGGCTTAAAAACGTACAAAATAAAGTTACAAACTGCCACCCTTGGTGGAAAGGTAGAAGAATAACAAGTAACAAAGTAAATTAAATGCTACTGTTGAAAACAAAATGTATCCCACAGTTAAAATAAACAACCAAAATAGAACCAATTAATATGAAACCAAATTACTCACCAGCAGCTGAAGAACGAGGGTTGCCTTTTTCAACAGTGTTCGCTGGCAACGCAGCGGCGCTCAACACAAGCAAGAATAGACATAAAGAAACTTCACTTTTCATGTCTCTTTATAAGTATGAGAGACTTAGTGAGGCTTGCCGAAATACTGTGTTTACTGACTTGCGTTTTACCACAAAAGCTTACAGTAGCACTCAAATAATATCTCACAATAATACTTTTTTTTTTCTGCCCTCTGCGTGTGGGAAACTTCGGTAGAAACTGAAGGAACTCATATCTGCTCTCGTCTTTAAATAGCACCTCTCCCGAGCTCCACAAGTCTTTACAAGCATCCCATTGGCCGCAGTGATCGAGCGGGGAGGGTAGGTACGATCGAGACAGCAGTACAAGCAGCGCACAGTTCCGCAGGTGGTTATTATGCTCCGTTCACACTTTTAAATACAATTCAAATGCATGTAAACTAATTGGAAAGAGCAAAATATTGCATAACTACAAACTGCAAGATGCACTATCATAAAAAAACAAACATGCATCTGAAATCCTCACAGGTTGTGACAGGTGACAGGTTCGACCGGTAGGACCTGGTGTGTGTGTGTGTGTGTGTGTGTGTGTGTGTGTGTGTGTGTGTGTGTGTGTGTGTATTATTATGGAACCGAATAGATTGGAGATTAATAATAATAATAATAATAATAATAATAATATACGGTATACTACGAAAACAGTGTGGTGCTATTTGTTATTAGAAATAATATATGGACCGTTTTTTTTTTTTTTTTTTAAAAACATGTCTTTGTACTTTTTTGATATCCATCCTGTTATGGCACCAGGGTTTTCATGCAGAGTCATGTATTCTGCCTGTGGACCTGGTTCTGCCTTGTTATTGGTCAGCTATTATTACATCATACACCTCCTGCTCAAATCACGCCGCGCCATTCTGCTGGTGGCTGTTAAAGACGTTTTTTATTTAAGGGATGCAGTTCATTTCTTCACTGTGTAGTTAATACACGAGAACACTATATCTGTTATGTAATATCGAGGCAATGCCTGCTTGTATTCTTTTACTGATCAGGGTGTACCATGATTATTGTTGTTGTGGAAAGAAGGTGACAAGCAGGTGGAAGCATTTGAATAGTGGAAAACATGATTCCCGGACAACCTGTAAGTGTTATTGCATTAGCAGGTCTATTATGAGCATTGTGTGTCTCTAGGAAGAGTTACAGCACCAAGACAGCATTAAAAACAGCTGGATGCTGCCTTTTCACAGGACTATGCAACAGCTGGACAGCCATTAAGTCTGTTAAAAGTGTTTTTTTTTTATTTTTTTTTTCATAACAGTACTGCAAAGTGGCCAACTGGCATTGTAAATAAACCTGTTTATGTAGCACAGATTAAATTTACCCACATAGCAATCCCAATGGAGGATTGCTACTCTCAAAGGAGTGTTATCAAAGTAGGTATATATATATATATATATATATATATTATATATATATATATATATATATATATATATATATATATATATATATATATATATTTGTATTATCACTGATCCCTCCTTTAATTCTGCTGAAGATCTTTTGGTTAATTCATGCTTTGCATGCATCTTGAAAACATTGTTCTAGGTGAAAAAGTGCTGTGGCTACCTGGCATCTAAGCAAGTTATTTACATTGAAGGTACCAGATTGCAGCATTGGACTTGAAGCACTTGCATATCCTTAGTTACATAGAAAAAAAAAAAGAATAACTAATTGATTCACAGTGCAATAAAAGTGGGAGCAGTTATTAAAACTAATAAATAAAACAGAGGTTAGCACTCCTTTAATCATGAGATCCTATTAACATAAAGCAGCTACAAAACAATTATTACAACTATCCACTGCAGGGACTGTGCAGGAATATTGCCTCACATGCTGCAGTATTGGAATGTGTGCTGCACCCTCCGAGTTCACTTGGCTCAGGCGTTAGGGCTTGCATTGTCATTGTATGAAAGAAAGTTCTGGAAAACATCACTTGGCAAGAATAACAACAAAAAATAAAGTTTTACTGCGGCTAATTTTAACATCAGTAAGATAAGCAAACAAAAAATAAATTCCATTCCAAGTTTACTGGAAGTAATTACAGCTCCTGATTGGTGCTGTTAGTTTTGAACTCGTTCAACTTTCTTTTGGCTGCGTCTGTTTAGAACATCAATAAATAAATAAATAAATAAATCGTATTTAACCAACAGACACACATTCCTCATCTGGAAACAAGTGATTGCTGCTCCGTGTGATCGTTCATGTGATCGAGGACGTCAGTCAAGGTTACGTTTGTGTCTGGGCAAGTGCTGATGTTGAACAGACATGAAAAGAAAATGATCGCTTCACAGATAATTATTTATTAACCCTATGCTACAGAGGTGTCCTGTGAAAATGCATCTGATTTTCAAACTTCCTAAATTATTTAACCAATGTGACTTACAGGTGTTACAGGGCAGTAACAATAATCAATATTCCTATATAAATACAGTATAGTTTACAGTAAGTGCAATAATGCTAATAGAATACAGTATGAAATAGGACGCAACAAATTAGGATCACAACAAGTTATATCTACAGTAATGCAATAATACATTAGCTGAGGATCAGGTGTAAGCGTGAGCATTCATGAAGTGTTAGCATTGCTGGCGTTTCTATATAGGGTTAAGAGAAAACCCTTTGTCCGTGATTGCAAACAGCAATACTTTACTTTTTTTTGGTAGCGATTCACTTTGAAGGAGAGCCAAGAGAGGATGAGTTGGAGTCAGAGTCTGAGAGTTGGAGTGCATTGCATAGAAAAATTGGAATAAAGCGAGGGCTGTCGATTGACGGTAGTTCGTATTGGGGAAGGTTTACCAGAACAATGGTCAGCTTCATGCACTGTAACCAGCAGTGGGACGTTTTCTTTGAAGTTCTCTAAGTATACAGCGAATGGAAAGTCCTCTGTGTGCTTGTTTACTGTAGCATGAAGAACAGGCACTTCACAGCACATGGAACTTCATCACGTGCCTCCTTTCCAAGAAGTGGCTGTAAGTATGCTCCTTTACATCAGATAACAAGTAAGCCTTTGCTATTATGTTGCAAGAAATCTCATAGAAATTACCCTAATAAAACTTAATAAAGCTTAATAACCATGATCCGATACCATATCATTCTTGCAGATTTGCAAACGATTGCATAGTAAAACATTGTGAAAAACCAAAAAAAAAACAATTTTTTTGGCACAACTTTATTTTGTAAACAGCTCCAATAAATGCAATTTGAGTAGAACATCAAAGCCAGCGGATACATTCACAGAAGAGTCATACTGCCAGTTGCTGTTTTTGTTATACAGATTACACAATTGCAAAAAAATAATAATCTACAGGACTGATTGCAACACGATGGAACAGTCAAGACTCCTCCGCTCTCCCACAAGAGTTGCCCAAACGCTTCTGCAGAGTAAGTACTGTATTGTCACAAAACAATGCTTCACAATCAGTTAACTTCCATACAGCAGAATAAATAATTGTTTAGAACTGCAAACCTGTACACAGACCAAGCAACATGAGTTACTGCCGCAACACCCATTAGTGTGCAGTGAACAACTTTCACAAATATAACATTGGAAAGAAATTATATATACTGCAGAACACAGTCTCCTTCTGGGTGTCTACCATGGATAACCCTTTGCAAATTGCTTCTTTATTGAAGACAGTTCTTTCTATGTAGCAAACAGACAAGATTAGGAAGACTGCAGCATACTATACACAGGTGATCACATTCACGTACTTTTAGCAAACCGACAAGAGTCTACTGCTAGACGTCTTCAAACCTAGCCAACATAATGGAAGTTACTGTAATCTGGTTTCAAGAACATGCCACTCCATCCAAACAAAATACAGAACAAGCTTAAACACCTATTATTCAACTTCAGCACAGGCATACACAAGTTCATCTCGTGAACCCGTCTGGTTCTAAAATTGGATTTATATTGTGCAATTTGTGCCAAAGTGCTTCTGTCAACACCCAACTCTAGTGTGCATTATTGCAAGTCTTTATTACAGTATCATGTGTATAAAGTTATTAAAACACCATTACAAACATGTTTTTTTTTTTTGCGGCTTTTTATGCAACAGCCTAAACTTTAAGGCATGCAGCATTTCCCTTCTTTCTTCACGCCAGGTTTTGCTCTGGTCAGCACATGTTAGATCACTCTGTGACTATTTTGACACTTTGTGCCTTAATGAGTGGCTTGAGGAAAAGCATACAGAAATGTTTTTTTTTTTTAAAAGCCAAGCACTACAGCTCTGGAAAATATAGATGGGCTTGGGAGAACTAGCAAATATATACAGTCTATTACACAAATATATACATTACATAACTTCATTTCCAAGTCTCTTTGAGGTGATAGCTTAAGTTCCCTTTTTTACATTATTTGACTCTTGGTAAAGCCTGGTATGTTAAACATATAATCTTTGGGAGAAAGAGGATTTTTAAGTTAATCAAACTGGATTGGAGAGATTGTTTTCAATATATGATCTCCATGTAAAAGACACACACCAGACAGGAAGTCTCAAATTACAGAGAACAATTTTTAAAGCTATAAATTTGAGCCCTCTGATCCCACAGGACAAACTTGTCTCGTGTTGAAGCCAGAGTATTTTGCAAAAAAAAAAAAAAACTCTTTAGTGGATTAATTTACAGACTTTGTCTGTATATTAAAAAAATAATAATAAAGTCTGTGCATGCGTGTTTCAGTGAGTAACAGGGTTTAGGGTTTAATAGATTGCTTTGTGAAAGTTACAATTACTTGGTTAAAAACCATCTCAGCTCCATGCCCTATGAAATATATGCGCATATTTAAAATCCAACTCAATCCAGTTTAAAATAGGAGACCAATTTAATTTCAGTTTTTACACAGAAGAGGAAATCAATAAGCAGATATCAAGAGCTCCAGTAAAAGGTAAAGAACATTGGTGACAAGTGCTAAATATGACCCAGTCCCCCTCATTACATTACTGTAAAGCGAACTAAAATGTATTGAACTACTGTATTGAAATGCTCAACAGCTTTATACTGTGCTTACAAATAACCAAGACAACAGGATGCCAGTCATTGTCCAATAACTAGCTTCCAGTTCTTACTCCCATTGTTTTAATAATCCATATCAAGACGATATTGCTTTTTCGATCTTTGCATCGTACTCAATTGGAGTTCATCCAACGCTTAGCAGGTCTTTTGTGTTCATGATGCCTAGAAAGAAATTACAAAAAAATAAATCTAAGTGAATATGAATTTTTGACCTGATTTACAATGCTTCGTTTTCACTGTCTTTCCCGGGTATAGCCGAGCTGGATGGTCTGTAGTGAACGTGGCTGTCTGCGTTCCAGTGCGATTGTCAGGTATAGCTGATCAAGGAAGCAGCCTCATTAAGGTCACGTTGACTGTGGGATTGATCGAATATATGCAAACAAGTGAAGATAGACCATGCTGAACACACGTTACACAGCTGTCAGTCGTCTTATTTAACGAGGTTCAGTCCAGTGACCTACCTTGCATGCCTCTTGCGAACCTGGTCTTCTTTAGATTTCACAAAGACAGAAAAGTCCCCTCCTCTCTTCAGATCTGCAAACTCACCATCTTTGGCACTGAACACCACCCTTTACGAAAAAAAAACAGGACCAGACTGTCACATATGCAACCCTCATAGAACATCCTCCACTAAATTTACACGAAATGTCCCAAGTGTTTTCGGTAATTCTCAGCTGGGGAAATTGGTTGCCACAGTACGTACTTTTCCTGCGTTTCTCCCGCTTTCACTCTGAGCTTGCGGATGTTAAAGTTGTTGCTTCCCCACCAGTCGGACCAGCCGAAGTAAGAATCCTTCTCCCATTTCATCTTCACCATGAGAAGGTCTCCAATGTCCACGTCGGTGGTCACCAGGAACGAGATGGTTTTGTTGGTTGACATGTCAGGTCTGCAAATAAAAAAAAACAAAACAAATAAAAATAGTTTCTTGTTCACTTTTCATATGAAGATTTAATGGGGAGTTCTAGCCATTGAGAAACTGTTTCACAGAATGTTTCCAGTGCAGGTCAGAAGAATGTCCTCTAAAGCCAGCAATGCAATGCAAGTTATATTATCTCAGGTAATCTTGTTATAGAAGAAAGCGGCCGATAGTATTGTTTATAGTCTTGACAGAATTACTTACAGGGAGTGGGCAATGTCCTGGACTTCATTCTGTGTCCCGTACAGAGACAACGTGATTGGCTGATCTGTGAAGGAGATGTTTATCCTGTTGAAGAAATGCACCTTGATCTGAAAGTGGAAAACTGTAAGGAGAGATGAGGGGGAAGAACCCACGTAAGAACCCATTTCAACAAATGTCTCATCCTTAACCCTATATATTTTTGGACTGCTATTTTCTGAAACAGTATACCAAAACCACCTGATCACAGCACTGTTACATCTTTATAAGGCCTAGAGCAGTTAGCTAACTGGATGACTTTGTTGGCAGTAAAAACTAAAATAATGCATAGAAGCACAGAAGTATGAAAGTGGTGTATTGGGATCATCAGCATGCCAGACCGCCACTGCAACTGGGAATACCACCACATTATGGGCTGCACTGGCAAAGCAATACTGGGAATGACTTTCCAGTGAAGGGAAAGCAGGTTTTGATTTCCTGTGCCATCAGTCTTATTCCTGCTTCACCAATCAGACAAACGTTTGCAGATAAAACGTCCATCTCTGAAGGCCTCTCGAATTCAGGATGGCAGTGTGGTCTTCTCCCTGGCTCACCTTTGTAAGGCATCACCTCCCTGGTTTTCAGATACATCCTGGCGCTTCTCTTGTTTCTCACTTTGTTGACATCGTAGCCCAGGGTGTTGCAGCGGTTCTTACGGCAGCTCAGACAGAGTCCCTTGTCGAAGGCTTCCTTGGTGCTGCAGCGGTACGCCATGCTCGCCTTCTCCTCGTTCAACAGCGAATCGATGAACAGGTGGATGGAGCGTTCATGGGAGCATTTCACGATCTGGTCCATATCTGCAAATAAAAGGAAACAGTGGAATTTGGTAAAGATTGTCAAACCAGAAAAAGGACTCTGTTTCAGAGCAGATTTCAGCCACCCGTAGCTCAAGAAACGACAAGGTGTGTAAAACGTGCTCTTTGGTATAGAATTGGAAACTGCACTGACCAATGCAATGAATTTGGTGTGTGGTACCAGTCAATAGTCAAGCATGGCATTAAGGTGATGTACTGTATATTAACTATTCCATCAATACATTAGACACTGCTAAAATAGCTAACCATGGAAATATAATCCAGGCTATGATTGGTAAAAATGAGTGTCACATTTAATTACGAACCACTTGTTTTACAGACCCCAATGAGCAATAATCTTGGGACTAGTTTGCATTATTTCATTGGCTACAAATCACCTAAATAAGTACCTGCAAATCCATTGGCAGCAATCATGAGCATGGCTTTGTGCAGATCACAGCCTGGCTGGAAGACCCCCCCATTGGGGTAGATATCAATGTGGCCCACTGGTTTCTGGATACCAATGCTCCGGTCGGGAGAGCCCCTGGTGTAGGTGTGCAGCACATCCACAAAGTTAGCATCGTCCGGGGAGAGCCGCCGCTGCTCCTCCGCATACTCAAACGTGGGGCCGGCAGGATCGAGGCCTGAAAACAAACACCGCGTTAGATTCCTGTATCCAACTGGAACGATCTGCATTGCCAAGACCAGCCACGGTGTAATCTCAAACTGTTTACTGTCAACACCTCGTGGCATCTCACCTGTGATTCGGTTGACCTTGTTGTTTGTGAGACTGCCAGCAATGCCCGCAACGTGAGCTCCAAGACTGTACCCCAGCAGATGAAACATCTCCAAAGGGTAGTTTATTTCACTCTGAAATTAGAAAACACACTTTATTAGTAACAAATGGGGGGGGGGCATTTTTCAATCTAAATGATCTGGAAATACCTACAGTGGAAGATTTACTCTTAAGTTCCCTCTCTAGTCTACCTTCAGAACCCATTTCTTTAACATTTGTTAAATATCACTGTGCATAACTGTGTCAAGCTAATATAAACATAAAAAAAAAAAAAAATCAGCCAAAACCCAGAAATCCATTCATCTCCGCTCCAGATCAAGATCGCTGCTCCTCACAAATACGTATGGCCAATTTCAAAGAACCCAGCTATCGTGTACTGCCCAATTAAGGTCTGAGTTTAAAAGACATGATTTCCACTCACCTCCATCCAGTCCACGAACTTGGCCACGTCTTGTCCCACTAGCTCTGTGTACGCAGCGGAGGTGGGGTAGTGCTGTTGCGCTCGGTGCAGCCAGTCCACCACGATCACGTTGGAGTGGGGCTCTCTCTCGTACAGCGCTGCCACCAACTTGGGGATCCAGCTCTCAAACAGCCCAGTCACCTGGGGAGAGAACACACTCACTCAGAGAGGGCCAAGGATCACGCTACCAGAGCAGAGCCAAGACATATCCAGAGCCAACACATTAGGAGACACTGGCTGGATAATGGAACATCTGTTTGCACATTCCAGCCTTACTACAGCCTTTGAGTAATTGCAGACTCTGTACCTGCTATTTAAGCTGAGGCTGCATTTATATAATGCATGCTTTTTTGTTGAGCTAGCAACACAGAACCACATAAAACAAATGATTTAAGAGGAGCAGGCTAGCCCCTGCCCACACTCACAAGCTGCCAAATGGAATTCCTGCATTAAAAAGAAAGGTGGGATCAGTGTACAGTTATATTAATGTGTGCAGAGAGCAGTTCTTGGGGAAAAAAAGCACTAGAGCTACTGGCATTACATACAAGAGCTCCACTTGAAGCGTTCTTTTTTGGCACGCCTATGAAATGTCAACATTTATAATGTCGAACAGCTGTGGCAAACTCCACCCCTTCTCCCCATGTAAAACATTATGGATCCAGTGTTTGCGCACTGACGTGGTTGTTTCTACTGTATCAGGACTTCATTTCACAGACCCCCGGTGTGCATGTATTTTCAATCAAGGGCTTATTGGATGTTAAAACGAGTAATGGTGGGTGGGTTCAGGACAACTCTTCTGCCCGCTTTGAAGTTTGAACAGAGCGGGCCATAAAAGCATCGCCGTACATAAGGACTCCAACGATATGTACAACTCCAGACAAGACTGCATTGTTTTGAAGTTTATTGCAATTAAATCGAGGCTTGTGTCTATGTAAGGCGATTTTGATGTGATTTCGTGGCTTTAGTTCGCCTTTTGTTTAATTGATCATTTTCTTTAGACTGCTTGCTCTGGTGCTACAAGCTGCAAAAGCAAAAAAAAAAAAAAAATAATAATAAAAAAAAAAAAAATAAGGGGGGGGGGGGGGGGGGGGTATCTATTGTTTCGGTACGCTTACCGTCCACCCGTGGATGACCACAAAGGTCTTTATGGTCTGGTTGAATTTGCATTGCGCGATGGTGTCAGGCTGTCCCGGGACCAGGTAACAGGTGTCATCGTCGGGAACCTCCGGCGTGCGCAGAGAGAACTTGGATTCAATGTTGCTGTAATCGACAACCCAGTCCGTGCTGTTAGCTGGAAAGGAATTCAAAGCGGCCGATGAGCTTCACTGCAATGCGCTACAGAACTAGCTTCTATTCTGACCGGCTTTATTTAAGACATATGTATATTTTAATCTAGTTTTGTTTCTCAAAAGCAATCGGGACACAACACTACACTCGTAAATAAATGTAATTTTCTTTGAGTTTGCTGACAAGACTTGGAAGTAAATTATACAGACTTTCAGAGCATGCACTGTGTGCTGATGCATTATTACCAGATTTCATACATGCTTGTTTGAACTCCTGTGGAGTTAACTAAATGCAGACAGCTTCTATAAACCTAAACACTACCCACCTCATTCGTTATATATCAGCACGCACGAACAATGCCGTCACTGACTGTAGCGTATACACTGCAGCTGCGCAAGTATAAAACATACCCGCTTTACAACAGATCAGCTGGGTCTCAGAATCAACGGTACAGAAAGAGCACACTTTTGCAGAACTGCATACCCGTTCTCATCCGTGTTCGCAACAGTTATATATTCGAGCCGTGTGTCTTGCATACTGGCAGCCACTACTGTAAACTAGAGACCTGTCGGTTTATGAAGATCCATTCATTCAAAACGGTACAGCACTGCCCTCAAATGGTCATAGAAAACGATCCCTTAAATAAAGGCGATAGGTCTAGTTTCAACAATAACGTAGCCGCTAACGGTCCCAGATCAAGGCTGCCTATAATAAATACATGCACGTTTTATAATAAAATAACTAACATCAATAATAGTCTTAGGACGCAAAGATCATTTGAGCTGGAATAATGAGCAAGCAAGAAGCAGTCGTGTTGCTACAACAATGTAACTAATACACTGGAGCGATTTAAACCCTTGCTTTGCTATGCAGCAAGAGAACACAACAATCTACTTGACAGGTATGTAATGTGAATTACAAACACAGAATCAGGAGCCACGTGTAACTATTACTGTAGCCCTTAAGAATTCCCACATGACAAACTCCGTTCAGCAGTCACGGGTCTTCAAACCGAGGGAAAGCGAAGCCACCTTTCAGGAGCAGTGGCTTGGAAGCAGGTTCCAGGGGACCCCGCTTGAGGCAACCTTTCTGTGCCAAATCCCAAGTCTCCAGTGGTGTGCTTTGAAATCCGCTCATTTGAAACTCAAATGTAATATACGGTAATTGTAATTTTATTCATATATATATATATATATATATATATATATATATATATATATATATATATATATATATATATATATATATATATATATATATATATATATATATATATATATATATATATATATATATATATATATATATATATATATATATATATATATATACACACACATATATCTATATATATATATATATACATACATATATATATACATATATATATATATATATATATATATACATACATACATACATACATACTGAGCATGTATGTATGTATGGATACATACATACCTTTAAATACATACATACATACATACATACATACACATACATACATACACACACACACACACATACATAATTTTTATAATTGCAATACCACTTCAATCTTGGAGCGGCAGTCTTCAACCCTGACTTGTTCAGTAACCCAGCCGTTCGAGGTTACTCTGGGTCAGGGTTCACGGTCATAACTTCACAGCATTATTAATCCATGAAACTAACTTTTTGGGCAAGAAAAACAGTTTAACCGTCC
The DNA here is from genome assembly GCF_017654505.1 of Polyodon spathula. Lineage (NCBI taxonomy): Eukaryota > Metazoa > Chordata > Actinopteri > Acipenseriformes > Polyodontidae > Polyodon > Polyodon spathula. The sequence continues at coordinate 4,652,677 of NC_054560.1, forward strand.
TAAATAAATAAATAAATGTTTTTCCAAATTTAAAAAAAAAAAAAGTTTGAAAAATTGTTATACAAATGCACTTACTCAGAAAGTTTGCTTCGGTTGTAGTATTTGAAAGACTTGCGCACGTTTTTAACAAGTATATCCATACAATCGCCAGAAAAGCATTGTTTCCTCTTCCCATATTCATTAGAAAAATCCAGGGGGGGAATAGACTAGTGGTTTTGCAGTATAGTGAAGTAATGCTGCTGCTGCTGCTGAAAGTGCGCTGTATCCTTTAAAATGTGTCCCTCCTCTCCTCTTTGTATGTTCTGCCAGCACACAGGCGGTCACAAACCTTTTATGTTTGTGCGTGAGCCCCATGCAAATTCCTCAAAAACCATTGGCTGGAACCCCCCCCCTTCCCCCCTCCGGAGGCGTGGATTTTAATTTGATAAAGGTGATCACATTAACGCAAGTTGGGGTGTCAAATTGTAACGGTGCGTGCTTTTTATTTACTTTATCAATACAAATAGCCTAGCGCACAAAACAGATCTGTGAACAGACCTGTGCGTTATTAGTTCAACATGCACTGAACGCCAAGTTAGTGAAGAACTAAAAAAAATAGCCTTTTGTTTTTTAAAGGTAAGATTTTCCTCTAATGATCACATCTTTAGAAGAAAATGCATTTGAAAGCATTGGAAACCGACATAAGCACCACAGCTGTATATAAATCAGATTCCATTAATAAACATTGTTTTTAAAACTTCTCTGTAATCCGCATTATGACTTCTATTAGGAGAGTTGAGCTTCATGTTGATTTGAACTCGGCTCTCGCCAAGATAAGCACCAACTAAGACGTAGCTTTGCAGTAAACTAATGTGATCCATCTGCATCTCCATGCATTAGCGTTGTTTTCCATCTGATGATGTAGATATCCTTCTGTCTGGTGGTGTTTGCTGAAGTGTAATGCTGGCTCCAGGGATCAGCTCATTTTGCCTCCCCAGCGCATCAGCACACACAACGGCTGCGATGCTGGCTCCGGGGATCAACCCCAGTGCGCTCTCCCCAGCGCATCAGCATGACATCCGTCTGGATTGAGCTAAGTAGGGTACATCTCTGGGGTCTTCAAGTGGGCACCTTCCATCCTCGGTGTTTCGTTGACTAGCCTACCACACCTCAGGAGGGCTCAACAGTGATTCTGGCGACCCAGCATCACCCCCCACCATCCCCCACTCAGCTCAGCCCAGCTTCATTCCTACCAAGAATGAAGCCTGGTGTTATGCTGTAGTGACATCACTGGCATTAATAACTCGAAGCTTTAATTGGTTTAGTTAGATTGTGTTAACGCCATGGTTTAGTGCAAGTTTAGTCTATACACAACACACTTGGTAATGATCTATAAGGTGTGTTTCCGTTCACTGGTGTAATAGGAAGCCCTTCGTTTGATCTGTTTACCGCGCAGTTGACGCTCCGCAGATGCTGTAAATGCTATGCTCGCAAGCCTGTTCTTGGCCCCATTGCATAGCACTATTTATAAACTTCAACTGGTTCACCTTGTCCACGTGATAGTAATTTGTGTGTATTTCTGTAGCCTATGAAATGACTGGCGGGCTGGTATTGCTTTGAAGTAGGTTGCAAACTGAAATCGAATTCTATAATTTACACACCAGTTACTGACAGATAACCCTGTATTAGGTGTGTGTGTGTGTGTGTGTGTGTGTGTGTGTGTGTGTGTGTGTGTGTGTTTCATTTATGAAATATGAGATTAAACTACTATTATTATCCACATAATAAAGCCATGATATCAGACAAATACAAGCGATTTTACACCTAGACTGACAAGTTCTATAATTTATACGTTTTATAGTTTCAGTATATGAACTGGAATTTAGATAGAAAAACATTTCGCAGTATATAATTTTTAAAAAGTTGTTATAAATTTATGTAGTCTAATGCTGTTATTATATTATTTATGGGAAAGAAAATCTCCATCTACAGCACACCTCAGTCCGGGAAACCCTTTTGCTGTTTCGACACAGCTGACTCAAACAGAGTTTTTTTTTTTTCTGGTGTTCTCTTGCCCCTCAGAAGGTGGGCGGTGGGTGCATGGTAACCGCCACTCGCCAGCTCGAACGCAGTATAAGAGGTTATCCGTTCCATCAGATTGAGAAACAAAACCGCTACAATACTGAACTGCAATGCGTTTTTGCATTAGTAAATCTCTCATCTGATTTTTTCAGGTATACCGGTTTTCATTAAGGTATTGCAATAAACGTGTAATTATGTGGCCTTTTTCATTTTTATTAATACAAGGCTAGAGTTTTGACCAATAAATCTGCATAGGCACATTGTGATGTGTATTCGCAATATGTATGCATCTCCTATGTTCAAAGTTACTTTAAGAATAAGCAATGCAATTTGAGGAGGTGAGGAACAGCCACGTAGCATGTGTTAGCCCTTATTAAAGTTTACCACAGTCTTTCTGCACAGTATTTTTTGAGTTTCCCCCCCTGCATGTCCCATGTTTATGCTATGCATTAACTAGTTTGTCATGTTTTTTTTTTTATGTGCTTTACCATACCTCGTTATAATTTGCAATGCTTGTCTATGCTTTGCCATGCATTCAACATCAGTATTGCCAGATAAATTGGTATTGTGAAAATTATATGTTGTCTTTAAGAGTCTTTCCAAGAGTTCAGAAGGAAGTCCTTATGGCGTCAAGGGTTGGGAATTTTATAAGCTAACAGCCTGACTTGAAGCCTTTACCAGCTGTTTGGGTTCTTCCTATGATTTAAACAGCGTGGTAAAGGTTAGAATCCACCATATCAATTTAATTAGGATAGAAAGCTTTATCCAAAACCTGCCCCGCTGAGCCTCACTAGAAACCTTTCACACTTTTCAGTTTGCATCAGAAATCATAATGACGCAACTCCGGATCTTGGATATGAGGTGCATGGTAATGCAAATAAACAAATATGTGACCTGATTTCTCAAGAACAGAAAGGCACTGAGTTAGTCCGGAAGTGCTTCTTATCTATTGGAACCCAAGGCTCCACCCTGGCATTGTATAATTCCTGAGGTAGAAGTTTGTTGGAGAAACACAATGTCCTGAGACGCTGGCACTGGCTTGTGAAGCCTGCGAACTCGACGCTGCCAGTCGATTGCGATGTAAAAAGCCATTTCTCTCCGGGGCTGTCTGGGGGCTGACTGGCACATGTTCTATTGTTGTAGTCCAGCTGTGGTGGGCAGAAGTCTACATTCCCATATCAGGCACGAATGAGCAGAGAAGCACAGTGTGATCACGGACTGAGCTGCATGGGGTTCTGAGAGTCCAGTATGAGAGAAGAGGCAAGAATCCTGGCTACCCGTGTCCTTGCATCTGTATTAATTTGCTCTCGCTCTAATGACCCCTTTATAAAAGCTTCCCATAGCAAAGTGTAAAAAAGCATAGCGAAAGCATGGCAAAGCATAGGTAAGCACTGCGGGAGACAATGTTAAACCATGATAAATACATAACCATTGGTGCTCCTCAATAGAATCTGTGTTGGTGTGGCAGAGTGAGTGCTCTTACCCCACAATGGCCTGTATTGGTCCTGATCTATAGTTAGGTCACGCCCCCTGTTGGTGGCAGGTGTAATGCATGCACTTGTCTCACAATAATATCAATATATAAAACATGTCACAGTTTATTTCCATGTAGCTTATAATAGTTTACATCAATTAGCTGCCGATATGGACTGTTATGTTCAATGTGTTCACGTGTCTATAGAAATGATTGACGATGACCGTGCCGTCAGTGTGAAATGTATAAGGTTACACCCTCAGGAAACAGCCAGACAGTTGTGTAGCTGCACATTATTCACATTAGCAGAGACAGAGAGGACAGATTATCAGTTCATTACCCTTGAGGGAGATTGGGTTAAAATGCTACTTTTATCTTTGGTGTTTGGTTACAATGCTTATCATATGCTGAAATATAACAAGGATTCATGTTATGCTGTATATTTTGTCTAAAATAATAATAATAATAATAAAAAAAACAACAGATCAACATAACAGCCAATCAGATTGCTTCCCCGCATTCTAAATCACCAAAACAGACCAATCATAACTAGGAACAGCGATGACGCCCCTTCCCCTCCTATTTTGCATCCTTGATGAAAGTTGCATGTATCTCTTCATTAAAACCAGACACAATAACTGAGTCACCACTTCCAGTAACAATCCTGCTCACATGTGGAGCTGTTTGTGGCTCGGGAGGGTACTGTCGGTCAGGAGGGATGGAGAAGATTTTTCTGTATATCTGGAAAGCCGCTTATTAAATTGAGTTGAAACTTGGTACTAACATGTGTGCTTATTTGTCATTTGTCCATTGAGACTAGCAGATTCATTCGCCTTGTGATCAAAGACACATGTTCTGTCTCTGATGTCTTTGAAGACTGTCACTTCTGCCCCAGCAAATGTTTTCTCAAAGTATAAGTGAGTCATGAAGCGGGAATGTGTGGCACTGCATAATAATTCATTAAGATAATGGTCTGTTGTTTTGATGTAGGAATTGTATGCTTGGCTATGTTAGATACAGTATAGATAATATACCAGATACAGTATAGATAATATACCAGATACAGTATAGATAATATTACAGATACAGTATAGATAATGTTACCCACCCATATGCAACATTAGTTACGATTAACATTACTGACTAATTTATATCACTTTGTCATAATCCCAAATTATTAATCCTATGCACACTTATTTTTTTCATATTATTCATCTACGGCTTTTCTACATTTCACCGAGACCATGGTACATGACAAAATATCTTTTCTGTTATAAATACAGAGATAATAACATATGCGGAGAAATGTAATGTTAAACATGCCAGCCGGGCTGACGGGATTATTAGGCAGCTGAACTGAACAATTTCTCCTGGGAAATTAGAATTTATTTAAGCTCCACGCACATTAGCATTTCCCACAATCCACACAGTATGAACCTGTGGTTTAGGGGTTTCTTGTCTGCCTTTGATCACAGACCGTCTGTCTTTGTTTTAAAACAATCCTGTGTTTTTTTTTCTTACTTTAAGAATACAAGCTGCAACAGGCATGCTTATTTCAAAGCCTTTTTTCAAACTAAACATCTCATTACAAAAGGTCTACCACACAAAAAGCCCATTAAGATAAACCTGCTGACAATGGCAGTTTCCCAAAGTTCCTTCTCATATGGTTCAGAGAATTGAGCTGGGCTTGCAGGTATTATTATAAACATATTTAATTCTGAACGTCAACCATAAAACACTGATCCAGCACACTGAGAAAGGGTCTAGTCAAAACGTTTGTCTGCTTGGCAAGTGTCTGAAGCCTTGGTGGCACAATGGTCAGCACACCTCCAGGGACTGGCTTGAATCTGACCTCAGGACCTGTACCGTGTTTCCATCTGCACTGTGATACTCTAAAGTTTAAACCTGCAATAGCACTTGCCCTGTCCAAGGTCTGACCTCAGCCTTTGTGCATTATATACATAAAGAGGTTTATTAGACCACTTCCTCCAAGCTATTTAGGGAGACAGATTTGTGCAAGTCTTCAACCCTAACTGTAGCATGCAGAGTCCAGCTGATATAACTCTGCTTGTGCATGATATGTGATTTCAAAACTGCTGCTGGAGTCCGCCCATGGTCAATATGTTTCTTTACTAGAGAAAAAAGATCACACAACAGTGCGGAGAAATCTCCAGTGCTTCTGCCCCTGGAAACAGGAAGCTGCGAGCCCGTGTTGAATGTGACCCTTCTTTGTGTAGGTATGGGATTGGTCTCCTATAGCTTGTCTAATTAAAAGCAGGCTGCATGGGTTTTATTAAGCCCTGCTAGAAAAGGTCATTTCTCCACCAGAATAGAAAGTGGAGTTTCAGCCCGATCATTCCACTGATTCTTGACAGCTTGAATTCCGTGGTGGTTGGAATATGTATCCCAGATGGAAAAACTGTAGTGAGTCTTGTATAGGCCATTGTACACCAAAGTGGAATTTTATCACACAGGAACTAACTGGGGAATGCAGAGACCATTGTTAACGTAGAAGCGTTGACAAGTGATCACCGAATGATCATGTTGTACTTTGCTATATTTTCGATGTCCCTAATAAGACAGCTTGTTCTAGGTATAGCTGAGGCAGTTCTATAAAGTGAGTGAGAGGTTTCTTTTATGGGGCAATGCAAGCATTAAGCAATCTAGTATCAATCTTGATTTTTTTGCAGCTTAAACCCAGCAACCCTGCTTGCAATGTTGAGACTTTTCCAGCCTGGGTATAAAGTAATCTCTTATTTCTCATTCTCAATGTTTTTGTTAATCATGATTGCAAACACTTTATATTTGTATACAGTAATGTTGTAATAGGTGACATTTATTTGGATATCTAATATGAAAAGAAAGTGGATTTAGTGAAACAAAGTATTTTGTTGGGACTGATGTATTATAGCTAGGATACTTTTTTTTTTTTTTTGCAAACAAAAATATTTTTTTTACATACAACATTTTGCATAAAACCAGCACCAGCGAGAACAGATTAAAAAACATTGGAATTATCCAAGTGGGCCTGGTGTGTCTTTAATTTGGAGAAGCTTTAAGAAGCAAATCTTTCGGATGTCTTACAAAATAAGTTATTATTTGTTTTTAATTTTTAAATTATTTTTCCCCTTAACAAAACCAGCAAAGACACAAAAGGAAATGAGAATAGACCTCTGCGAGAAATCCCAGCATTGCGTCTCCATCTTAGACTTTCCAGCATGCCAGGATGGAATTTCAGAAGCATGCCGTTTTACTGGATAACCTTGGAATGGGAAAAGACTTTATGAAAATTTGTTCCGAGGCAAGTAAAATGATGAAATCTATTTCTCGATAGCCACTAGAGGGCGTAGTACTACCAATCCCAATACATCACTACTCTATATAACTCATCAGAACACCAGGTGGCACTGTTGCTTAATTAATCTGTTGCAAAGCTTGCAAATACTGTTCGGCTGTATTTAACCCTTCATTGATCAGTAACATATTCACAACGTGTATGGACCATATTCACACAGCTGTTACTTCAAATCGTCATTAAGAAGGTTTTGTTTTTTTTTTTTTTGGTTTTTTGAGGGGTTTTTTTTCAGATAGCACCTAATAAAGTTACCAAAACAGAAATAAACAACTCATTTTAAGAAATATAGCTAGTGTTTTTTTCTTCTTTTCAGAGAAAAAAAAAAGCACTGATTTTGAGTAACTAGCTTTGAGAATATAGCCCTTGTGTTTAAACTTTTCTGTAGTTGCTAAGGTTTATTCAGGGTAACACACTGGTATTGGAATGGTATTGCTGGGATTTGTCTAGTCTTCTCTGTACTGCTCTGTTGAATAGTGCGGCTTCTCCATCCCTTCATCTCCAGCTTCTTGTCTGGTCTGCACAGGGTTTGCTGGTTTGGGTTGGGCAGCAGCACACTTCATTCCAGAGGCTGCAAAGACAAGCGAGACAGAGCCAAGAGAAAGAACCAGACTCTCCAGGTGTAAAGAACTTGGTTTTAAGATTCTGTGTTGGTAGGGGTAAGCGTAAGAGAACCTTAACTGCTTGTTGGGTTGGAATGTGTACAAAAGTGAAGCAATCTTCAAGAAGTACTGACTTTGTTTCTTTATTTAACAAAAGCTCCAGTACGCTTATGTGATTCAGGCCACAGTTACGAAGCTGGTAACAAGGCAATCATTTTTGCTGTTAGATTAATGTGCACAAGACACAAAGCATGGTTTCACAAAGCTGTTTTTGGAAGGCAAGCATAAGAGCAGCACCGATGGGAATTAGTCATTTGAAGAGATAATGCCCAGACTTGGAATGAATCAACCTGGTGGTGCCGCCTCTCCAGTGGGATGTGGGATGTTACCCTGGGCGGCTGAGGTGCAATAGCTTTTTTTTAAATTCTAGAACGTTTATCTTAACTGGCCAGATCTGCAATGGCAAGGGTCGTTTAGACGATCAAACCAGAATAACATGTCTTCAATTCTAAATGTGAGTCTTTTAACTGGGCTGGGCAAAATCCACTGTGTCTGTAAAATTCACAGTGTCTAAGGTTCACTAAAATTTCCTTGCCTGTTATTCTCCCCTCGCCCCCGATCCATCCTACTTTATCAACTCCCAAATCAAGGAAGCAGGGATGCCTGAAGGCCCTTTAAACAAACGTTACCATAGTAAAGTTTGACTGATTAGATCAGCTTCTATATTCTTCTGTGTTTTTAAATATATAACAGTATATTACTTTACCATTAACACAACATGAAAGCATTTGTTAATATGCTGAACTGTGGTTTGCAGGCTAGTTTTTTGCATGTCAACTTTTCTGAGGAGGAAATAATAACTTGTGTTTGCTCCCTTCTAGCACCAGAATGTTTCTTTTATTTCCAGCACAGCACCACAGCTGTATTGCCGTTGACCCCACACATCCTGCCCTGTTTGCAGCCCTGCAGTATCGCTGCCAAGACCTTCCCCCGCAACTTGCTGCACAAATCTGGTTTACTCTTCAGCTTTCTGCCAAGCTGGTCTGCGTCAGGAAATGTAGATTTCTAGTATTCTAATCCATTCAGGGGTTAATTTTGTGCAGTGGGAGAATGTGTTTCTGGCACCCACCTATACAGGTGTGCATAAATCAAGCCTTAACGCAATACAAACCGGATGAGGTGATCCCGCTGGCATACACATGAGAACACCTCTTTCCAGAGAGCTAGGTGGAGCAGTGAGCTAATGCTCCAGCCACACCTGGAGGTCACAAGTTTCCTAGCTGGTGTGACAAACGATTGATGCATTTCACATAATACACCCTGTAAGTCAAGCATTGTAAGCAGTGCCATGCATTCTATATTACAATGTTCTTCGTTAAATCAGCCAGCCACACCCCTCTGCACTACACATCGATACGACCTGAATTCGTTCCTCTTTGCTGACAAACATTCTGCTCCTGAATGAAGCAGAACCAATGCACTGCTTTTGTTTCTCATGTAAACAGGGAAGGCTGCAGCACCCGGGACTTGAACAACAAAAGGCCTGCGTAACGGAAAAAGGAACAGAGAGGAGAACAAACACAAAAGAAAGAAGCCAGCTTGTTGGATTGTTCTTCACTTTGCATAGCGATTGTCTGTCTGTCTGTGTTTCTGCCCCATCCTCAGTGGTGACTCACTGTAGAGTCAAGCCTCAGCCAGACAGGTACAGGCAAAAACCTGGCTCAGGGGTCACACAGTTAAAGGCAAACCTCAGGATTGAACCCATAGAAACAGCACACCGCTGTATAGCAGAGGCACTCAATCCTGGCCCTCAAGATCCAGTCCTGGTTTTTACTCCAAGCAGATTCTAAAGCTTCATTGAACGGGCTCGAAATACAGACCAGGATCGCGAGGCTAGGACTGAGTACCAGTGCAGTTCAGTAAAGTACTGCCACGAATCCAGTAAGGTGTAAGAGGTTAAACAGACAGACAGCTCTGCCGAGGAGTTACCCTAAACTGTCTAAGTTTCGTACAGTTTACATTGAGTTACAAACCCTGAGAGGTGCATCCATCTTTGGACTTTGATTGCTAACACGATCAGGATTTTGTACTATACCTCCGGTTTCACTCAGAACACAATGGAGTCTACAATCTCCCAATTCACAATGCTTTACATCACCTAACTTGGTCTGGTAAAGATTATAAGTTGTGTTTTATATCATGATGCAAGGGCAGTGTTTTATCGATTAACATCTAGCTTACCAACATATTAACAAGCCTGTGTACTTTCTAGTTAATGGCATACAGTGACTTATTAAATAACACAACGTTTTCAAGAATTATCAGCTCCAAGTCATTTTAAATTAGCTTCAATTTGCTAAAACGACCAGGTTGATAAGTATTATTACCCATTTAAACATTTGTCTATAGGTCTGTAAGTCAATTGCTAATAAGATTTAATAGAAAGAAAGAAACCAGAAAGCACTCTTGAAAATATCCAGGTAACAAACACATTTCAGCTATAGCCTTCAGTGTTGTTATGATGGCTCAAGTGATAGACCCTCTTAAAGAAACACCAATGGACAGAACAGACACATATAGTTTTGCAAGGGTTTAATAAAGTGATAGGATCTGTTCCCAGCATTGTTCAGTAAAGAGTAATCATGTTTCTCTGCACAGTAGCTCATATCCTGCTACCTCCCCACCCCTCTTCCCACACCCGCTATGCCCTCAGAGTCTAGTTTGCATTCCAATCGTCTCTGTGTCTTTAAATCCAGCTTTATCTCTACAGAATTCCCCAGTGACAGCTCGCTTTTGGGGAGTTTTTACCATACAAGGCCTTGCAGAGCCGAGCTGACGTTTCCTGTGGGAGGGATCCTGTTTCCAGCCTGTGAGAGCCGGGACCCTCCCTGCCCTCCTTCCCAGCCTCCCTCCCTCTCAGGCTGCCTGCCTCCCTCCCTCTCATCCTGCCTGCCTCCCTACCTTCCCCCTTCTCTGCTTTGTTTTAGCTTCTGTGTGGACTGTCTTTAATGACTCTTACAGTACAGAATGACACCAGGCTCTGAGAACACTTGTGTTCCAGTTTCACTTCTCCCTCACGTTTGCGAACTGATAAGACGGAAAAGTACAGTGCCACTGCTAGAGAATAAGCAATAGGGATTGCAGTCCCTGGGGCTGTACTGTACAAGCACTGTAATAATCACTCTGGGAATCCCATGCACTGCCTTCTAGTTAAAACACACACACACAGAACGTTGCTTTATAAACCAGAAAGAGTGCTCTTTGGGTTCAGTTCCAGGTCACCCAGTCCTCCAGGGCAAGACCACTCATCATTCCACCACTTCATTTCCTCGATTGTAACGCCCTGTTACCTTTTGCTCATGCAAAAGATGTGAGGCCTGCAGGGTCCAACCGTTGTCAAGGTGTATCTGTGGTGTGGCAAGGGGGTCAGCCACTGGCTGGGGACTGGGTGAGTCAACGAGTCATCAGTCTACACACTTGACGAGTTCTTTGTCAGAAAGATCAAAGAAAAAAAGACTACAGCTTTGCCTGAGTTTGTTTATGTAGAAACTTTTGAACAGGAAATGGCTGCCCAAAACATATAAACAAAACTCAACTCCAGGAGAAGCCAAACGTACTTTACTATATACTTTAAAATACTTTATAGTGTGGTTCACCTTTAATACTGCAGCAACTCAGAACCACAGCAAAGTGACATTTGTAAGATATTTGATTTCGATTGGATTAGCACAGTGGGTTCACTACTTTGTATTCATTATAACTCACATAGTTGTGAGGCCGTCTTATAGAAAGATTTAAAAAAAAGCTGCTGTTGATAGAAGATTTGAAAGAAGATGAACCAGTTTCAAAAGACTGTTGTGCTTCGCCTTTGGAAACAGAAGAAATACAAAATGATCCAGCAACAGTACAGCTATCATTCCAATGTGTGAGCAATGTGAAAAGTCATTCAATATCCCTTTCTGCTTTTCTGGAGAGAAACTCACTTCGGACGCAGTACTAGCTGACACTCAAGTCAGCAGATGTTTCCAATCCTGTTGTTGCAAATTGTACCAGTGAAAGATTCGATGTAACATTTGTGGATTCCATGCGCTTGAGTTTCAAAGTCAGGGAATGAAAATCAGATGTCTGTAATACTTCTGCAGGCTCAGTTTTAACCCATATTGTAACCATTATATAGTTATTTTTGACCCTGCTGCTGTATATTATGATTTATTTATTTGGCAGATGCCTTTAACCAAGGCGACTTATAGGGGTTTCAGGGTAGTACAGAGTTACAAGCTTAATATTTAAATACAGGTCCAAATTATACTACTAAAATACATATAAAAATAGGTCCCAACAATTTATATCTACAATGACATATTAGTTGTGCAAGGATGGTGCATTAAGAGAGGGTCAGGAACATGGTGCTGAGATCAGGCAAGTCCAGTGCAGAGTAGGAGGGGTAGTAGATGAAGAGATCTACAAGCGCACTCTAAACAGGTGGGTCTAGAGGAGGCGGAGGAAGGCAGTGTGCGTGCGTTTGCGTGTGTGTTGTAACACTATTTACTCATAACCTGCTTGTTATTTCCCACTCCAGTGTGACATTAAGGCCCTGTCCTTCTCAACCAGCCTTAGCCCAGCACTACACGATATGTTTGAGTTCAGAACAGGCATGAGTTACTATAGTAGATCGTATTCTATTCTGTTCCTACTGCAGAACATGCGATGGCCTTGCCTTTGACCTGCTACCTTCAGCGCAGTGCAGTGTATAGGATTACCATGCTGTCAGGGAGGCTGACCTTTTGATATAACGTAATGTTTTCGCTTGCTGTAGCTCTGCTGGGTCTTATTGAGCAGTCATGCAAGCATTGCCCTTGGCAAGCTATTCTGCATAGTGGAGATCCTAAACAACCCAAAGGGAACCCCAGCAAATGCATGGAGAAACTGGCCTTTTTATCTTAGTTATTGATTTTTTTTTTATTTGCTCTGTTTATACAAAAAAAAAAAAAAATCTGTTCTGCTTGTCCAATTTAATTTCAATATACATTAAAACATTTTTACCCACTAGTCTGAATATAGTTGTCTAAAGTCCTTGTCCCCTTTACGACACGATGACAACACTGTAATTTACATCAGAGCCACATCATCATCTGGAGTGGGAATGGTTGAGGAATTGAAGACGCTGGCGAGAATGCTGCCTGATCATTTGTCCCCTCTGGAGACCCCGCCCTTTATTATTTCCCGATCGCTGTACCCTGCTTTCTCAAACACCAGCGCTGCATTGCAGTCATTGCTGACTCCTCCTGTGTGAGTCACCTCAGCAGAATGGAGCTTCAGCAAGTGGAGGCTTATCAAGGGTTATCTCCGCTCGCAGATGTCACAAGAATGAATGAATGCCTTCGCTCGTCACTCAGTTGAGTGGAAAGAAGCTGAAGCAGTTAACTTTTCAAATCTGCCTCATATGGAAAGTATTTTGTTAATTTGACTGCTGTCAATTCACTACTGGAAGTATGATTATGAAAGCCTTTTTGATAGAAACACATTTTTGATTTGAGGGTGAAGGTGAAGGCCCTAGTGGGGGCCCATTACCCACTCTCTAGTTTGGTGTCTCGTTATTTTCTAGAAAAGTCCAGTTTTTAGATGCAGGTAAGTTACAAATATAATTGTGACGATCGTTAAAATCACACAGACACAAGTAGTTTCCCAGGAGCCTCAGTCCAGGCTTTTTAATCTATGTTACTTTGTAACCCTTAGTATTTAAGCACTAAGAGATATCTTAGTTTAAAAAAAAAAAACCTCCATCTGCAGCCACTGACACAATTCCTATGTTGCTGTGTCTCAGAACTTGTGTTTGTATGTCAACACTTCATCTTCTGTCAGAGGGTTATTAATGGAAACAAGACCTTTTATTTTTCCTTTAAGAAAATACAGAGATCCAAATAAGGAGATTGGCTGAGGGCTGCAGAGAATCCAGCCCAAGTTATTCCTTAGAAAGGCGTTGAGTGAAGGATCTGGAGAGGGGGGAGCACCAGAGACCAGGGCAGTCTCACCACCAGTCAGGTTTTTGTGGGAGTCGAAAGCTATCTGAAGCAGCCCCCGGACTCCACACTCACTCTCTCGTAGGCTGTGTGTGCCCCCTCTCTCTCTCCTGAGTGGTGCTCTCTGCCTCTCTTTGGGTGATTCCATCTCTCTCTCTCTCTCTCTCTCTCTCTCTCTCCTCTCTCCGTCTTGGAAGTCAAGAAGTATAAGTTAATTTTATTTTGTTGTTTGGAAACTCCTAACCTCCAGCCGCCATGGAAGCCATCAAGAAGAAGATGCAGATGCTGAAGGTGGACAAGGAGAATGCCATCGACAGGGCAGAACAGGCAGAGTCTGACAAGAAAGCAGCGGAGGACAAGAGCAAACAGGTGAGTGTGATTCCAGGGACAGGTGGGGAGCCAGCATCACTCCCTGCACTCCGATACACAAACTGAGGACACATAAGAACCAAACCCCTGAACCTGAGGTCTCTCCTGGGAGAACCATTGCATAGCCTTTTTTTATTTTTAGTATTACTGCATTACAGTGAAAATGCAGTAGGAGGCTGAATTGTTGGCTTATGTGCAGCCATAGCCAAAAGTTTAGCATCACCTAGAATTTTAGAATGGAGATATAATTTAAAAAAGAAACTATATGAACCTAATTTAGATCTTTTATTTAACATCATGTAATCAAATAAACTACAAAATGATATCGTAAAAAAAAAGTCTAATGGAAGCCATAATAGTAGTACAGTGTTTCATGCTAGATTTTGAAATGTCACGTTTTAAAATTGTTGTCAGTTTTTCGTTAAGTATATAGAAAACTACAAAGCGGTGTGTGATTCAATATGTTAACGCATCATGATTCAACAGGTTTCATCGGACTTGATGAAGCAAAATGAGCTAATTCTAGAGGTTAATGCAAAACTTTTGACCATAGCTGTGGGTGATACATTGACCCATCTATCACTAAATACAGATTGTAAATACAGTGGAAAACAGTCCATTAAACTCCCTTTTGTTAGAAGACTGGTGCAGAGGGTGCTGCGTTATAGGGCTACGATAGTCCTTTGCTTATGAGTAATATTCTGGGGGAAAAAATCAAGCCATATAAGGAGATGCAGAAGAGTCATAAAAATGGAAGACCAATAACATTACCAGTTACGCAAAGCATGCCACACGTAGCACATTATTAGAGCTTTAGCTGGCAGCTGTGATGCCAAATGAACTTTTTTTTTTTAAATATTTTTTTATTATATATTACATTTTCCAATACAAATCCAAAAGCAATATTTCCCCTATAAAAACAAAAACGATCACGCTAAATTTGAGCTTTTCATTAAGCAGTGTTCCAGTGTTTACAATGCTATACATTTTAACACGGTTTGCCATGGTTTGTTTTTTTTTGGTATATGCTTTACCACACCTCTCCGGACTTTACCATGCTTATCTATGCTTTACCATTCTTTCATGGTGCTTTATTACGCTTTGCCAAAAAGGGATAGCTTAAGAATATACAGAATATTCCTATGTAATCAACCTCCAGTCATCATGATATATACAGTCGTAAACTTTCATAAGGTATATAAGTTACCTTGGTTTGCCTAATTAAAAAAAACAAGATAAAAATATGGAGAATGCATACACGCAGCAAAGCAGATAAAGACACCAGCTGCCTGCTGTCGAAAGATGATGGGAGAGCAGGCCGGGAAAGCTGGGGTCCCAGCGGGTGACAGAGGACTCCATCATACTTCCATCACAGATATAAACAGCAACCCACTGCCCAGCAGCCTGGGACTAAAGCAAGGTTTATTATAGAGATAGATAGCTGCAAATGAATAAGGATTATCCAAGGGCCCTTCAGAGAATTAATGTTACTGGACCCGACTGATAAAGGATACTTAAGCATACAGTGTTCTCAGGGGCATTGGGTTTAGCTGCCTTGGTAATGCTTTCTATAAATACATTGCAATATGCAGCTGTCACCTTTCCACCTTTTCTCTCAGAATGCTCTCAAATTTGCTGCTAATTGGTGGGGTTAGCAATCAAGCCATCATTCAGGGTCGTCCCTCCTAAAAGAGGTATGCCTGTGGTAAAAAGCAGAGTAAAGGGGTAGTAAAGCAGGCAGAGCTGGAATTGAAGACAGCATGTATATACAATCTACAAAACACACTGGAGTAGACTCGCTGGCCCGTGCCTTTATCAGTGTACTATATACAAACCTAGAGCCTGTTTACAGCCAATAGATTCGATTCTGAGTACAGAAAACACAAGGCAGACTTTAGAACGTTACCGTAAAGAGAATTTCAATGGACCTGTTGAACCTGCCTCCCAGCCATCCCCTATGTCCTGCACTAGAAAGACCTGCTGAAAACCAGCCAATCACCACCTCCGACCAGCATGCACCAGTGCCGGTCATTGCTGGAATCTCTCTCAGGAATGCACAGTGTAACCATGGAAACTGCATTGTCAACTGCATACCATGACACACCCTCAATTACACAAATAGGCAACTGTAGCATTAAACTAATAGAAAACAAAACAGCCAAATTCAATTCATAGCTGTATGCAAAAACCTCCCAAAATTTCCCAATTACCCTATATCTATAGCATGTCCCATGCAGCAGGCTAACCATGTATCAAAACTGTGTATCTCAATCTAGTGTTGTTGTATATTTCAGATTAGAATCAGCTTCCTAGTCAAATACAACACTGTTTGGATCCAGAGATTGAAATAAAAGACCCATTGAATAGATAGTAATAAATACTTACCATGATGACAGCACTAAACAGATTACAACACAGAGGAGCAAAGATAATTAAAATTGCAGGCCTCTACCTGCCTCTGTCCACACGATGCCTCTAGTCCTCTACCTGCCTCTGTCCACACGATGCCTCTAGTCCTCTACCTGCCTCTGTCCACACGATGCCTCTAGTCCTCTACCTGCCTCTGTCCACACGATGCCCTTAGTCTTTACCTGCCTCTGTCCACATGATGCCCTTAGTCTCTACCTGTCTCTGTCCACATGATGCCCCTAGTCTTCTACCTTCCTCTGTCCACACATGATGCCCCTAGTCCTCAGCAATGCTGTTCCAATGGTACTGTAGGCTCAGGGTTCAGCTGAAACGAGAGACGGTCAGTTACATCTGGAGAGACACATCTTCAAACAGGGTGCGCCACTTTACATGTCCTTTGATGTGAGTTAGGGTTAGGACTGAGGTTTGGGATTGGATTTCGTACAATGAATAAGAGTGAAACTCAATAGCTTATGGAGTTCATTGGGTCGACAGGGAAACAGCAGGTCTTTTCTCATATTTCCTTGGACGGGTCTTCGCTGTCATGAAGTGGCCCTTGTTGCACGTTGCTACTGAAAAGGGCTTTGGGCATGTTCTGTATCCACCACCCTAGCTTTAGAACCATTCCCACTCCATTCCTAATAATCACGCAACTTGTTTGCTGTTACTGTGTAAAAGAAGTGCTCAGCTACAGCCCACGAGAGTAAGAGATTGACCTCCCCCTGCTTTGTAGTGGTTGTTCACAGGGAGGCTGTTACACTGCCCTGATAACCTCCTATAAAGGTAAACCGCCAGAAACCAGATAGAGAAGTACACAGGGAAAATATTGATTTAGAATGATAACCGTAATTTCGCAAGGATACGGAAAGGAGTGGAAACGGCACCAAAGACAACAAGAAAGATGCGATCAGTCAGTGCCTGAGTCGGTTGTGTTCAAATACTGACCCCCACCCCCTCCTTCCCCTTCTCTCTTCCTCTCTGCCCAGCTGGAGGACGAGCTCGTCAGCCTGCAGAAGAAGCTCAAAAGCGCGGAAGACGAGCTGGACAAATACTCAGAGTCACTGAAGGACGCTCAGGAGAAACTGGAGCTGTCCGAGAAGAAAGCCGCAGATGTGAGTAAGTCGAAAACACAGGGAGCGTCGGCCCAGCCAACACACCAGCCCATTTTGTGGCTTGGAACTTGGTTTCAGGAAACTAGGTTTCAGGGCATGGCATGGCACACCAGGGGAGACTTGAGGTTTGATTCAGCAAAGTTGCCTCAAACTAGGTCTCCTGGTCTGCTGGATAACAGTTTTCAAACCTAGGTAGTGCTGTACTCCCTAACCAGCAGCCAGTGTAAACACTAGAAGTGATGGGACTGCCCTGTTTCTCCTTGTTATCAAAATCCCAAAGGCAGCACATGATTCCTGACCTTTGGAAGGCAGGGAGAGCGAACAAGACTCGCCTTTGTGGATTATACACATGGTCACAAAATTGCCTGGGCAGAGAGGACCAGTCAGACACAAAGGTAAATCAGTTACAGACAAGAAATAGATGTTGGTGAAAGCGGAAGGGATTATTTTTTCTATCTTTGTAACTTATCCGGTAGGTCAGAATTAAGAAGCACTTGCAAAGGATTTGATATCAATACCCTGTACTGGTGTGTGCAGCTATAAACAGACCCCACAGATTGCCCAGACTAAACCAGGAGTGATTTTTTAAATCTTGTTTTAAAAGCTCTTCAGATGTGTCTCCCTTTAGTTCTAAAGCTGAGGGAACACAAAGCCACTTCGTGGTTTGGAACTTGGTTTCAGGAGACTGGGTTTCAGGTCACTGCACGACACACCAGGGGAGACTTGAGGTTTGACACAGCAAAGTTTCCTCAAACTTGGTCTCCTGGAACCAGGTTTCAAGCCACATCTCCAGTACTTAATCTGTAAGAAAGAGGTGCAGGGGCGCAAGCAATGACGATAATATCGTTGTTATGAATCAAAATCAGTTGTTAGCTTGGTTTGTTTTTATTCTCTATTAATTAAATTCTATTCATTGAAAAAAAGACCGGAGAGAATGAGACCGTTGCTATTGGTTTTCTATTTCTTTGAATAGGCGAAGGTAAGGGTAAAGTTCTTGAGTGGGCCTAGAGGTACAGTCCTTCTTTCGCAGCCAGTGTAATCTTTATGGTACTTAGCGGAAATCATAAAGTAATTAAATGGCTCCTGTCAGAGGACTGTGTTGAGAATTTTAAGAAAACGCATTTGCGATCAAAACATGTTACGACATTTTTTAACTAGCCGAAGAGGTACAAATTAGCCACTGCACAGCTCGTGAAAAAGTGGTTTCGCATTCCCTCATCTTAAGAGAGCGTTGTGTTCCAAACCCTGGTAGCAATTCAAAGCTGCTTCTCTCTCTCTCTCTCTCTCTCTCTCTCTCTCTCTCTCTCTCTCTCTCTCTCTCTCTCTAGGATGCTTGTATATTTATTGTGGCATTTATAATTCAAAACTTTATTGACCCTTCCAGGCATCTTACAGGAAAAGGTCTTTGCCCATTTCTCCAGGAGTTCCTGGGTCTGGGTGTTGATAAGCCTACAGTATATGTAGGAAGTGCTAAGGATTCGCGACAGCTCTGGTATTCCAGCTATGCAGCTTATGCAAACAACCGCCCCCTCCTCCAGTGCCTAATGCAATCAATATTTCAGCCTTTTCCGCTGTGTCACATTTTCAAGCTATAGGCTACTTTTCCATTGGAAAATTCTCAGTAACTTGAAGCAGAACCCTCAAGAGTTCTAACTTTGAAATCTTAGCTGTTGCCCAGAGAGGATAGAAACCCGTATTAAACTGCTTTGAAAAGTAATTCACTTTACATACAGGTATCTCTCTCTCTCTCTCTCTCTCTCTCTCTCTCTCCATACCAGTAGTATCACAATGGTATACATTCTTATTTGTATTCGATTGCAGTACCAGTTCAGTAAATAAATTGCATTAAAACACAGATATTTAAGTGCTGTAGTCGTTTCAGGAAAGCAGTTTGCGTCTTTGAAACGTGCGTTAGGAGAAAAAAAAAATGCTTACTGCCAGTTGCACATGTGTTTTCACTCAGTCGCTTTAAAATGAATTGCAAGAAGTTATTAATGAGAATTGAAGAGCCAGATGTTTAAATATGTACTGACTGACAGCTTAAAATAAATAAATCAAACCTTTTCATCAGCTACAGTGACCGAGGAATATGCAGCTTCTCTGCCAGTCTGCAGTAAACAGACACTGCACAAGGGAAAAAATATATAATTTAGAGGAGACCCCGCGTTCTTTCTTAACTGCGTCTGCCTTTCTATATATATATAATATATATAGATATATATTATATATATATATATATATATATATATAGTGTACGATATATCACAGATAGTAATGAGATAATCGATAGGTCAGATAGGGACCACGGGGTAAGATTCACAATGACGCCATTGTAAAGCTGCACTGAGCCGTCACAATGTTTTGTATCAAAACACAGTGTAAAATATAAAAAATACCTTTAAATGAAGTTGAAGATTAGCTGCATTGCTTTGCTTTAGTGTAAGCGTTGGTTTGTTACAATTTGTAACAGGATACGGTCATGTGGGTTAGAATACTGGTGTCATCATTCGTCTGGTTAAATGTGACTCATTTGACGAAATAGCGGGTTTGTGGGAGAAATAATTGTATTTCAGTTCCAGTTGCGATAACTGCTTTAGTAAACAAACAGCTAAAAACAAAAGTGTTTTTTGTTGTTGTTTGTTTTTTGTTTTATTGTAAGTGTTAACTTGAGTTGTGTATAATTCTCGTTCTGCAAAAACGGTATGATTCTCCACTGGTACAGTATCTGGAACGTATTAAACCTGGTTAAGACGAATAGGGAGCTAATGAATGCATTGCGAACAACCGCTACACGAATTAAGAAACTAGAGGTGCGCTCTGTCTACGTAGCACACAGCAGGCCCATTCGACTTAACCCCCTAACTATTAGAAGATTAAACAGCTGTATTCGCTGTATTGTCAAGTAAAACGTTAAGGTTGCATTGAAAAAAGGATTATATATTTCATATATATATATATATATATATATATATATATATATATATATATATATATATATATATATATATATGCACTATTTGTGTGATATACTTTACACACTATTGAAATATGTTTAGTTTAAATTTTTAAAATAACTATTGGTATAAAAACCCATATTTTGAATATTATAAAAATAATTTAGGTAAATCGTTTAACAACTGACAAGACTTTTATATTACATTATTTAAGGAGACAATACGTTTTTTTTGTTTTTCCTATAGCACGTCATTCATAAAAAAGACACATTCGTGTCAGTAATATAACGAGTTCCCCACACGCTATTACGTATTATCACTTATTGTGACAGATCACGTTCGTTTGGATTCTAGTTTTTTTTTTTTTTTCCCAAAATATGTCTAAACTGCAGCATATTTGCATACACCCTGCGGAGACATCACCTCTCCAAGCCCCGCCCATTCTTTAACCCTGAGCTCATCAAAAGGAAACTGCTCCTTAGGATTGGAGGAGCGCGTTAACTTTCCTTCCACTTTCATGCATTTTTGTGCGGTGTAAGGAGAAATCAATCCTCTATCAACAGCTAGCATTCCAGCAACTAATACAGATAGCCAGATTAGCGAGCCCTACGCTTTATTAGGTGAACTGGACCGTTTTTTTTGTCTTCTTCAGTCGGAGGGGGAAAAATATATAGTTGTACGTTTTAGTGCACTTGGAAAATAAAAGCAAACTAGACGGGAAATTAAAACTTTTTAATAGTCAAACGTTGTTTTGTGTTTTAGTTTTTTTTTTTTAAATAAATATATATTTTTATTTTATTTTGGTATACTTTTTACACTCGATTTATTTTGTCATAAGTTGGTGTTTTTAAAAACAAAAACAAACAAACAAAAAAAAAAAACTTTGAAGAACAATGGCAGGTTTGAACTCATTGGAAGCTGTGAAAAGAAAGATCCAGACTCTGCAACAACAAGCGGACGATGCAGAAGAACGAGCCCAGGAATTGCAGAGAGAAGTCGACAGCGAACGGGAACTCAGGGAAA